>NC_041389.1:86633715-86653354 GCF_002162155.2 Triticum dicoccoides
TTCATTATATCATCATGGCATGTTTGGATGGGTGTAACTATTTGCACGTGTGACCGTTTTGAGTGTATGATATATCAAAATGTTTGTTGTGAGATGCTCCTAATTTTGTTCCATTGTGCCATGCTTGTTTGAGTCAATCTTGATACCCTTATCGTCGTTGCAAGAGTGCTTTATGATACTGATTGCTGTCTGTTAACAGAACTTGCTGTTTTGTCTTTTTTAGTGCATTTTGTGTGTACATCCTATGAACTTGATGTCTACATGAGTTTTAAGATACATCATGCCATCTTTACAGTGGTGTAATCCATGTAATTGTTTTGCTAGGCCGAATCTGCTATATCATGATGCTATATAAACCTGCTGCTACAAGTGATTCTGTGCATAATCTGGCGATGTTCACTAAGGATGTTTTGTTATAAATGCATGCTTTATCCATCGATGCCCCTGGTTGTATTTATAGCCTGCTGTATCTTGTTGTAATCTTGCTCTCAAAATATCTAAATAATGTTGTTGTCAGCCTGTTAACATTAAGTTCAGTTTTTCCATGAGATTTGCTAGTGATCCTTGTACCCTATGGACTTGATCTTGCCATCCTTAGCTTACTAAATATTTATTCTTACCGTTGGTCACCTTGTAATGCCATGTATTGCTCTGTGGTGCGTGGTACAAGCTCACCAACATGATTACTTGTCGTCGTTCCTGCCATGTCTGAATCTGTCATATCACTTGCCATGTTTGCATGTATGATACCATGTTTTCTGTTGATCCTTGGAATTAGTTCAGTAAGGGTGTTTTGTTCTTTGTCTTTAGTATTAGCATGCCATACCTTTGTTTGCCATGTTAAGTTCCTGTAACATGTTGTTTGATAGCTCTAAACATTGCAACATGATGTTATTTCTGCCGAGTCTGAAACTGTTATAATTTGCAATCTTTCCATGTCATTTTGAGCATGTTATAGTGATTTCTGGAGATAGCCCAGTGTTCATGTTTTGTCGTGCTTTACCTGTAAATCATGTCCATGCCTTTTGTCTTCATATTGAGGTGCTGTAGTATATTGTTTTGATGCTTGTTAGATGCCTAGTTGCTGTTTTGGACAGCTTGTCCATTAAAACTTGTTTCATGTGTATGTGTATGTCCGTTTTGAGTGTACTTTATATGAAACTTGCTTGATTTTGCATGAAGTTTCATATTATCATGTTGTATCCATGTTTTGAGGTGTTTGCTTGATGTTTGTATGCCTTTTGCATCAATGCCATGTTTAACTTGTTTTGCTCATATCTTCTAGGCCGTAGCTCCGAACTAAATGAACTTTATATGTAACTTGACTAGAATCTCGTGTAGATCATCTTGGTGCGTCTTAACTTGCTGTTTAACAACTTGAACATAAGGTTTATTCAGTTCTGGACCAATTTCGAAATTTGCATACGAGGTCTTACCGGAATTGTTATATGTTGTTTCCGGCCTCATTTAACCTTGCTTTGATGCGTTGTTATTGTATGCATCATCTCTTGCCATGAGTAGCTTCATGTAGTCTTGTCTTGCATCATACTTGGTTGAGCATCATGTCATGTATATGTGTGGTGTGTTTACCATGTTGTGTGCTTCTTCTGATAGTTCCCGTTTTGTTGCGATCCTGAGGATTCGTTCGTCTATGCTTGGTTCGTCTTCGTGGCTTCATCTTCTTCATGGACTCGTTCTTCTTCCTTGCGGGATTTAGGCCAGACGAGGGATCTCACTACTATCATTGCTATGCTAGTTGCTTCGTTCTATCACTATGCTGCGCTTCCTATCACTTGTTGTTCAAGCCTCACAAATTGCCATGTCAGCCTCTGACCTTTTCACCCTTCCTAGCAAACCGTTGCCGCTTTGCTCAGCCCCTCTTATAGCGTTGTTAGTTGCAGGTGAAGTTCAAGATTGCTCCATGATGGACAGGATGATGTTGGGATATCACAATATCTCTTATTTAATTAATGCATCTATATACTTGGTAAAGGGTGGAAGGCTCGGCCTTATTCCTGGTGTTTTGTTCCACTCTTGCCTCCCTAGTTTCTGTCATACCGGTGTTATGTTCCTTGATTTTGTGTTCCTTACGCGGTTGGGTGATTTATGGGACCCCCTTGACAGTTCGCTTTGAATAAAACTCCTCCAGCAAGGCCCAACCTTGGTTTTACCATTTGCCTACCTAAGCCTTTTTTCCCTTGGGTTTCAGGAGCCCGAGGGTCATCTTTATTTAACCCCCCCGGGCCAGTGCTCCTTCGAGTGTTGGTCCGAAGTGGGCGGACTGCGGGGCCACCACGGGGCAACTCGAGGGCTGGTTTTACTCATAGGCTGACCTATCCGGTGTGCCCTGAGAACGAGATATGTGTAGCTCCTATCGGGATTTGTCGGCACATCGGGCGGCTTTGCTGGTCGTGTATTACCATTGTCGAAATGTCTTGTAAACCAGGATTCCGAGACTAATCGGGTCTTCCTGGGAGAAGGAATACCCTTCGTTGACCGTGAGAGCTTGTGAAGGGCTAAGTTGCGACACCCCTGCAGGGTATAAACTTTCGAGAGCCGTGCCCGTGGTTATGTGGCAGATGGGAATTTGTTAATATCCGGTTGTAGAGAACCTGACACTTGACTTAATTAAAATGCATCAACCGCGTGTGTAGCCGCGATGGTCTCTTTTCGGCGGAGTCCGGGAAGTGAACACGATTTTGGGTTATGTTTGATGTAAGTAGGAGTTCAGGATCACTTCTTGATCATTGCTAGCTTCACGACCGTTCCATTTGCTTCTCTTCTCGCTCTTATTTGCATATGTTAGCCACCATATATGCTTAGACGCTGCTGAACCTCACCACTTACCCCTTCCTTACCCATTAAGCTTTGCTAGTCTTGATACCCAAGGTAATGGGATTGCTGAGTCCTCGTGGCTCACAGATTACTACAACAACAGTTGCAGGTACAGGCTGTGCGATGATCATGACACGAGAGCGATTTTAGCTTGTTTTGGAATTCTTCTTCTCCTTCTTCTCCGATCAGGGGATAGGTTCTAGGTCGGCAACCTGGGCTAGCAGGGTGGATGTCATTTGAGTTTCTGATTGTGATTCATCCGTAGTCGGATGTTGTTCTTATGTATGATGTATTGATGTATTCTTGCGGCATTTGTATGCTTTGTATGTATCCCCATCTATTATGTAATGTTGATGTAATGATATCCACCTTGCAAAAGCGTCTCCAATATGCGCTTCTATCCTTGGTGGGACCTTCAAGTTCCTTTAGGATAGTGTCGCATATTGGGCGTGACAAGGTCGTGCCATCCGAGGACGGGTGGATGGACCCCGCCACGGAGGCCGCACACTCAGTGGCGATAGAGCCGAACAAAGATCTCGCTTCCAATGAGGTCTGTGTCATCGAACCCTCGGAATCGTCTCCGGCCATAGGCTCTGAACCGCGTGGATCCGTGCCCATCGAACCTGACTGGGCACCGATCATGGAGTTTAGCTCCGTGGATATCTTTCAGCACTCGCCCTTGGGCGACGTGCTAAACTCATTAAAATCTCTCTCCCTATTAGGAGACTCTTGGCGGAACTATGTCCGGCTTGAGTGGGAAGTGGACAACGAAGAAATTCGTTACCCACCCACCACCCACTTAATAGCCACTGTCGACAAATTAACCAACATGCTTGATTTCGATTCTGAAGACATCGACAGTATGGACGACAAGGCCGGAGAAGAATAGGAACCACCGCCCACAGGGCGCTGGACAGCCACCTCATCATATGATATATATATATATATATATGGTGGACACACCCAAAGAAAGCAATGGCGATGGGGCAACGGAGGATAATCCCCTTGAGAAGCAATCTAAGCACCGGCGTCAGCGGCACCGCTTCAAGCCCTGCCATAGCAAAAATAGCGATATCGGCACAAGAGACAATAGCACTCCAAATGATGCCGAAGACGAAAATAATCCCGCCCAGCCAAGCTTCGAGCAAGCCGGACTGGAGGATGGGCAAGTTAGCCCTGAGGAACAGGCAATGGATGGAGACTTAGAGGATGACAATTACATGCCCTTCTCCGAAGATGAGGTGAGCCTCAACGACGAAGAATTTGTCATGCCCGAGGATCCCGTCGAGCAGGAGCGCTTCAAGCGCCGGCTTATAGCCACTGCAAAAAGCCTGAAGAAAAAATAGCAGCAGTTTCAAGCTGATCAAGATCTGCTAACTGATAGATGGACAGAGGTCCTGGCAGCCGAGGAATACGGACTCGAGCGCCCAACCAAAAGTTACCTGAAGCACAGGTTGTTACCTCAATTCGAGGAAGAGGAACTAGAGCCTACACTACCAGCGCAGGATGCGGCTGACCGGCCACCTCGTGGCCGAGACAAAGCGGCGTATCAGCCCGCACCCCGTTGCCAAACAAACAAAAACATGAAGGCCCGGGGCTCACGCATGACCTGCGAGAAGGCCTGAAAAACAAAACAGGACAGTCAAGACCGATCTACGGATCACGGGGGCGCGCCCCAGCGCGCGATGACCGCCACGCTAGATATAATAAATACAAATCCAGTCAGGCCGAACACAGCAGACCAGTCTCATCGGAACTGCGTCGTGATATAGCCTGGCATAGAGGCGCCGCACACCCCCTATGCTTCACTGACGAAGTAATGGAGCATGAATTCCCAAAGGGGTTTAAGCTCGTAAACATCGAACCATATGATGGAACAACAGACCCCGCGGTGTGGATCGAAGATTTCCTTCTCCACATTCATATGGCCTGCGGCGATGATCTGCATGCCATCAAGTACCTCCCACTAAAACTCAAGGGACCGGCTCGGCATTGGCTAAATAGTCTGCCGGCAAACTCCATTGGCAGTTTGGAGAACCTGGAAGACGCATTTCTTGACAACTTCCAGGGGACTTATGTGCGACCACCAGATGCTGACGATTTAAGTCACATAACCAAACAGCCCGGAGAGTCAGCCAAGAAATTCTAGACTCGGTTCATAACTAAAAAGAACCAAATTGTCAACTGTCCGGATGCCAAAGCCCTAGCGGCCTTTAAGCATAACATCCGCGACGAGTGACTTGCCCGATACCTCGGCCAAGAGAAGCCGAAATCCATGGCAGCCCTTACGACACTGATGACCCGCTTCTGTGCGGGCGAGGACAGCTGGTTGGCTCGTAGCAACAACATATCAAGAAATCCTGGCACCTCAGACGCCAGAGATAGCAACGGCAAGCCCCGACGCAACAGACACAAGCGTCGCAATAATGGCGATAACGCCGAAGACACGGCCGTCAATGCCGGATTCAGTGGCTCTAAGCCCGGTTGGTGGAAAAGGCCATTCAAAAGAAACAACCCGGGCCCATCCAGTCTGGACCGCATACTCGATCTCTCATGTCAAATCCACGGCACCCCCAATAAACCAGCCAACCACACCAACAGAGAATGTTGGGTGTTTAAACAGGCCAGCAAGTTGAATGCCGAAAACAAGGAAAAGGGGCCGCATAGTGATGACGATGAGGAGCCCCAGCCGCCGAACACAGGAGGACAGAAGAAATTTCCTGCCCAAGTGAAACGGTAAACATGATATACGCCACCCATATCCCCAAGGGGGAACGGAAGCGCGCACTAAGGGACGTCTACGCGATGGAGCCAGTCGCCCCAAAGTTCAACCCATGGTCTTCTTGTTTGATCACCTTCGATCGCAGGGACCATTCGACCAGTATCCATCATGGCGGTTCGATCGCATTGGTCATTGACCCCATCATTGACGGATTCCACCTCACACGAGTCCTCATGGATGGTGGCAGCAGCCTGAAACCTGCTCTATTAGGATACAGTGTGCAAAATGGGCATCGATCCCTCAAGGATCAAACCCACCAAAACCACCTTTAAAGGTGTCATACCAGGTGTAGAGGCCTATTGCACGGGCTCAATCACACTGGAAGTAGTCTTCGGATCTCCGGACAACTTCCGAAGCGAGGAATTAATCTTCGATATCGTCCCCTGATGTCTACTACACAACCTTCTTCTTGTAGACGTTGATGGGCCTCCAAGTGCAGAGGTTTGTAGGACAGTAGCAAATTTCCCTCAAGTGGATGACCTAAGGTTTATCAATCCGTGGGAGGCGTAGGATGAAGATGGTCTCTCTCAAACAACCCTGCAACCAAATAACAAAAAGTATCTCGTGTCCGCAACACACCCAATACAATGGTAAATTGTATAGGTGCACTAGTTCGACGAAGGGATGATGATACAAGTGCGATATGGATGGTAGATATAGGTTTTTGTAATCTGAAAATATAAAAACAGCAAGGTAACTAATGATAAAAGTAAGCATAAACAGTATTGCAATGGTAGGAGACAAGGCCTAAGGTTCATACTTTCACTAGTGCAAGTTCTCTCAACAATAATAACATAATTGGATCATATAACTTTCCCTCAAAATGCAACAAAGAGTCACTCCAAAGCCACTAATAGCGGAGAACAAACGAAGAGATTATGGTAGGGTACGAAACCACCTGAAAGTTATCCTTTCTGTTCTATCTATTCAAGAGTCCGTAGTAAAATAACATGAAGCTATTCTTTCCGTTCAATCTATCATAGAGTTCATACTAGAATAACACCTTAAGACACAAATCAACCAAAACCCTAATGTCACCTAGATACTCCATTGTCACCTCAAGTATTCGTGGGCATCATTATACGATATGCATCACACAATCTCAGATTCATCTATTCAACCAACACAAAGTACTTCAAAGAGTGCCCCAAAGTTTCTACCGGAGAGTCAAGACGAAAACGTGTGCCAACCCCTATGCATAGGTTCATGGGCGGAACCCGCAAGTTGATCACCAAAACATACATCAAGTGGATCACGTGATATCCCATTGTCACCACAGATAAGCACAGCAAGACATACATCAAGTGTTCTCAAATCCTTAAAGACTCAATCCGACAAGATAACTTCAAGAGGACAACTCAATTCATCACAAGAGAGTAGAGGGGGAGAAACATCATAAGATCCAACTATAATAGCAATGCTCACGATACATCAAGATCGTGCCATAGAGAGAACACGAGAGAGAGAGAGAGAGAGAGAGAGAGAGAGAGAGAGAGAGATCAAACACATAGCTACTGGTACATACCCTCAGCCTCGAGGGTGAACTACTCCCTCCTCGTCATGGAGAGCGCCGGGATGATGAAGATGGCCACCGGTGAGGGTGCCGAAACGGGCTCCCGAGAGGTTTTTGGTGGCTACAGAGGCTTGCGGCGGCAGAACTCCCAATCTATCTTGTCCTTCGATGTTTTTAGGGTATATGGGATTATATAGGCGAAAGAAGTCGGTCAGGGGAGCCTCAAGGGGCCCACAAGGGTGGAGGGCGCACCCAGGGGGGTGGGCGCGCCCAGGGGGGTGGGCGCGCCCCCCTATCTCGTAGCTTCCTCGATGCTTCCCTAACTTGCACTCCAAGTTCCTGGGTTTGCTTCTGTTCCAAAAATAACTTTTCCGAAGGTTTCATTCCGTTTGGACACCGTTTGATATTCCTTTTATTCGAAACACTGAAATAGGCAAGAAAACAGCAATATGGGCTGGGCCTCCGGTTAGTAGGTTAGTCCCAAAAATAATATAAAAGTGTATAATAAAGCCCATAAACATTCAAAACAGATAATAAAATAGCATGAATGCTTCATAAATTATAGATACGTCGGAGACCTATCATCCCCTTCCGCAGTGGCTATCAAGCACTGCTCGGACGAACCGCATTCGCCAGATTCAATGCGGTGCCGCACTATGCCTACCTCAAGCTCAAGATGCCCGTACCTCGCGGGGTTATAACAATCAATGGAAACACAGAGCGCTCCCTCCGTACAGAGGAGTGTTGGAAATATGCCCTAGAGGCAATAATAAATTGATTATTATTATATTTCCTTGTTCATGATAATCGTTTATTATCCATGCTAGAATTGTATTGATAGGAAACTCAGATACATGTGTGGATACATAGACAACACCATGTCCCTAGTAAGCCTCTAGTTGACTAGCTCGTTAATCAATAGATGGTTACGTTTTCCTGACCATGGACATTGGATGTCGTTGATAACGGGATCACGTCATTAGGAGAATGATGTGATGGACAAGACCCAATCCTAAGCCTAGCACAAGATCATGTAGTTCGTATGCTAAAGCTTTTCTAATGTCAAGTATCATTTCCTTAGACCATGAGATTGTGCAACTCCCGGATACCGTAGGAGTGCTTTGGGTGTGCCAAACGTCACAACGTAACTGGGTGGCTATAAAGGTACACTACGGGTATCTCTGAAAGTGTCTGTTGGGTTGGCACGAATCGAGATTGGGATTTTGTCACTCCGTGTAAACGGAGAGGTATCTCTGGGCCCACTCGGTAGGACATCATCATAATGTGCACAATGTGACCAAGGGGTTGATCACAGGATGATGTGTTACGGAACGAGTAAAGAGACTTGCCGGTAACGAGATTGAACAAGGTATCGGTATACCGACGATCGAATCTCGGGCAAGTACCATACCGCTAGACAAAGGGAATTGTATACGGGATCGATTGAGTCCTTGACATCGTGGTTCATCCGATGAGATCATCGTGGAACATGTGGGAGCCAACATGGGTATCCAGATCCCGCTGTTGGTTATTGACCGGAGAACATCTCGGTCATGTCTGCATGTCTCCCGAACCCGTAGGGTCTACAAACTTAAGGTTCGATGACG
This sequence comes from Triticum dicoccoides, assembly GCF_002162155.2. Lineage (NCBI taxonomy): Eukaryota > Viridiplantae > Streptophyta > Magnoliopsida > Poales > Poaceae > Triticum > Triticum dicoccoides. Next base: position 86,642,453 of record NC_041389.1, read on the forward strand.
CTAGGGTTATAAAGGAAGCTTGTATGTGGTTACCGAATGTTGTTCGGAGTCCCAGATGAGATCCCGGACGTCACGAGGAGTTCCGGAATGGTCCGGAGGTAAAGATTTATATATAGGAAGTCCTGTTTCGGCCATCGGGACAAGTTTCGGGGTCATCGGTATTGTACCGGGACCACCGGAAGGGTCCCGGGGGCCCACCGGGTGGGGCCACCTGCCCCGGGGGGCCACATGGGCTGTAGGGGTTGCGCCTTGGCCTACATGGGCCAAGGGAACCAGCCCCTAGAGGCCCATGTGCCAAGATATAGGAAAAAGGGGAGAGTCCTAAAGGGGGAAGGCACCTCCGAGGTGTCTTGGGGAGGATGGACTCCTCCCCCCTCTTAGCCGCACCCCTTCCTTGGAGGAAGGGGCAAGGCTGCGCCTCCCCCCTCTCCCCTGCCCCTATATATAGTGGAGGGGAGGGAGGGCATCCATACCTGAGCCCTTGGCGCCTCCCTCCCTCCCGTGACACCTCCTCCTCTCCCGTAGGTGCTTGGCGAAGCCCTGCAGGATTGCCACGCTCCTCCATCACCACCACGCCGTTGTGCTACTGCTGGATGGAGTCTTCCTCAACCTCTCCCTCTCTCCTTGCTGGATCAAGGCGTGGGAGACATCGTCGAGCTGTACGTGTGTTGAACCCGGAGGTGCCGTCCGTTCGGCACTAGGATCATCGGTGATCTGAATCACGACGAGTACGACTCCATCAACCCCGTTCACTTGAACGCTTCCGCTTAGCGATCTACAAGGGTATGTGGATGCACTCCCCTTTCTACTCGTTGCTGGTCTCTCCATAGATAGATCTTGGTGTTACGTAGGAAATTTTTTGAATTTCTGCTACGTTCCCCAACAGTGGCATCATGAGCTAGGTCTATTGCGTAGATTCTTTGCACGAGTAGAACACAAAGTAGTTGTGGGCGTCGATATTGTTCAATATGCTTGCTGTTACTAGTCTTATCTTGATTCGGCGGCATCATGGGATGAAGCGGCCCGGACCAACCTTACACGTACGCTTACGTGAGACCGGTTCCACCGACAAACATGCACTAGTTGCATAAGGTGGCTGGCGGGTGTCTGTCTCTCCCACTTTAGTCGGATCGGATTCGATGAAAAGGGTCCTTATGAAGGGTAAATAGCAATTGGCATATCACGTTGTGGTTCATGCGTAGGTAAGAAACGTTCTTGCTAGAAACCCATAGCAGCCACGTAAAACATGCAAACAACAATTAGAGGACGTCTAACTTGTTTTTGCAGGGTATGCTATGTGATGTGATATGGCCAAAAAGGATGTGATAAATGATATATGTGATGTATGAGATTGATCATGTTCTTGTAATAGGAATCACGACTTGCATGTCGATGAGTATGAAAACCGGCAGGAGCCATAGGAGTTGTCTTTATTTATTTGTGACCTGCGTGTCAACTTAAACGTCATGTAATTACTTTACTTTATTGCTAACCGTTAGCCATAGTAGTAGAAGTAATAGTTGGCGAGGCAACTTCATGAAGACACGATGATGGAGATCATGATGATGGAGATCATGGTGTCATGCCGGTGACGATGATGATCATGGAGCCCCGAAGATGGAGATCAAAAGGAGCAAAGTGATGATGGCCATATCATGTCACTATTTGATTGCATGTGATGTTTATCATATTTATACATCTTATTTGCTTAGAACGACGGTAGTAAATAAGATGATCCCTTACAACAATTTCAAGAAGTGTTCTCCCCTAACTGTGCACCGTTGCGACAGTTCGCTGTTTCAAAACATCACGTGATGATCGGGTGTTTTATTCAGACGTTCAAATACAACGGGTGTTGACGAGCCTAGCATGTACAGACATGGCCTCGGAACACACGCGAAACACTTAGGGTTAACTTGACGAGCCTAGCATGTACAGACATGGCCTCGGAACACGGAGACCGAAAGATCGAACATGAGTCGTATAGAAGATACGATCAACATGAAGATGTTCACCGATGATAACTAGTCCGTCTCACGTGATGATCGGACACGGCCTAGTTTGACTCGGATCATGTAATCACTTAGATGACTAGAGGGATGTCTATCTGAGTGGGAGTTCATAAGATGAACTTAATTATCCTGAACATAGTCAAAAGGTTTTTGCAAATTATGTCGTAGCTCACGCTATAGTTCTACTATTTAGATATGTTCCTACAGAAAAAAATTAGTTGAAAGTTGATAGTAGCAATTATGCGGACTAGGTCCGTAAACTGAGGATTGTCCTCATTTCTTCATAGAAGGCTTATGTCCTTAATGCACCGCTCAGTGTGCTGAACCTCGAATGTTGTTTGTGGTTGTTGCGAACATCTGACATACACATTTTGATAACTACGTGATAGTTCAGTTAAACGGTTTAGAGTTGAGGCACCAAAGACATTTTTGAAACATCGCGAAACATATGAGATGTTTTGAGGGCTGAAATTGGGATTTCAGGCTCGTGCCCATGTCAAGAGGTATAAGACCTCCGATGACTTTCTTAACCTGCAAACTAAGGAGAAAAGCTCAATTGTTGAGCTTGTGCTCAGATTGTCTGAGTACAACAATCATTTGAATCGAGTGGGAGTTGATCTTCCAGATAAGACAGTGATGGTTCTCCAAAGTCATTGCCACCAAGCTGTTAGAGCTTCATGATGAACTATAACATATCAGGGACAGATATGATGATCCTTGAGGTATTCGCGATGTTTGACACCGCGAAAGTAGAAATCAAGAAGGAGCATCAATTGTTGATGGTTGGTGAAACCACTAGTTTCAAGAAGGCAAGGGCATGAAGGGATACTTCATGAAACGGCAAATCAGCTGCTGCTCTAGTGAAGAAACCCAAGGTAAAACCCAAACCCGAGACTAAGTGCTTCTGTAATAAGGGGAACAACCACTAGAGCAGAATTACCCTAGATACTTGGTAGATAAGAAGGCTGGAAAGGTCGATAGAAGTATATTGGATATACATTGTGTTAATGTGTACTTTGCTAGTACTCCTAGTAGCACCAGGGTATTAGATACCGGTTCGGTTGCTAAGTGTTAGTAACCCGAAACAAAAGGCTATGGAATAAACGGAGACTAGCTAAAGGTGAGCTGACGATATGTGTTGGAAGTTTTTCCAAGCTTGATATGATCAAGCATCGCACGCTCCCTCTACCAAAGAGATTGGTGTTAAACCTAAATAATTGTTATTTGGTGTTTGCGTTGAGCATAGATATGATTGGATTACGTCTATCACAATACGGTTATTCATTTAAGGAGAATAATGGTTACTCTGTTTATTTGAATAATACCTTCAATGGTCTTACACCTAAAATGAATGGTTTATTAAATCTCGATCGTAGTGATACACATGTTCATGCCAAAAGATAGTAATGATAGTACCACCTACTTGTGGCACTGCCACGTAAGTCATATCGGTATAAAACGCATGAAGAAGCTCCATATTGATGGATCTTTGGGCTCACTCATTTTTGAAAAGTTTGAGACATGCAAACCATGTCTATTGGTGTATATGCATGAAGAAACTCCATGCAAATGGACCGTTTTGACTCACTTGATTTTGAATCACTTGGGACATGCAAATCATACCACACGGGCAAGATGACTGAAAAGCCTCGTTTTCAGTAAGATGGAACAAGATAGCAACTTGTTGGAAGTAATACATTTTGATGTGTGCAGTCCAATGAGTGCTGAGGCATGCAGTGAACATCGTTATGTTCTTACTTCACAGATGATTCGAGTAGATGTTGAGTATATTTACTTGATGAATCACGAGTCTGAATTATTGAAAGGTTCAAGTAATTTCAGTGTGAAGTTGAAAGATCGTCGTGACAAGAGGGTAAAATATCTATGATATGATCATAGAGATGAATATCTGAATTACGAGTTTGGCACAGAATTAAGACATTGTGGAAATAGTTTCACAACTAATACAGCCTGGAACACCATAGTGTGATGGTGTGTCCGAACATCATAACTGCACCCTATTGGATATGATGCATACCATGATGTCTCTTATCGAATTACCACTATCGTTCATGGGTTAGGCATTAGAGACAACCACATTCACTTTAAATAGGGCACCACGTAATTCCGATGAGATGACACCGTATGAATTATGGTTTAGAGAAACCTAAGTTGTCGTTTCTTAAAAGTTTGGGGCTGCGACGCTTATATGAAAAAGTTTCAGGTTGATAAGCTCGAACCCAAAGCGGATAAAATGCATCTTCATAGGAAACCCAAAACAGTTGGGTATACCTCCTAATTCAGATCCGAGAGCAATATGAATTGTTTCTAGAGTCGGTTCCTTTCTCGAGGAAAAGTTTCTCTCGAAAGAATTGAGTGGGAGGATGGTGGAGACTTGATGAGGTTATTGAACCGTCACTTCAACAAGTGTGTAGCAGGGCACAGGGAGTTGTTCCTGTGGCACGTACACCAATTGAAGTGGAAGCTTATGATAGTGATCATGAAACTTCGGATCGAGTCACTACCAAACCTCGTGGGATGACAAGAATGCGTACTACTTCAGAGTGGTACGTAATCCTGTCTTGGAAGTCATGTTGCTAGACAACAATGAACCTACGAGCTATGGAGAAGCGATGGTGGGCCCAAATTCCGACAAATGGGTAGAAGCCATAAAATCCGAGATAGGATCCATGTATGAAAACAAAGTGTAGACTTTGGCAGAACAACTCGATGGTCGTAAGGCTGTTGAGTGCAGATGGATTTTGAAAGGAAGACAGACAATGATGGTAAGTGTCACCATTGAGAAAGCTCGACTTGTCGTTAAGATGTTTTTCGACAAGTTCAAGGAGTTGACTACGATGAGACTTTCTCACTCGTAGCAATGCTAAGAGTCTGTTGGAATTATATTAGCAATTACTGCATTATTTATGAAATCTTGCAGATAGGATGTCAAAACATTGTTTCCTCGACGATTTTTGAGGAAAGGTTGTATGTGATACAACCGGAAGGTTTTGTGTATCCTGAAATATGCTAATAAGTATGCAAAGCTCCAGTAATCCTTCTGAGGACTGGAGTGAGCATCTCGGAGTTGGAATGTGTGCTTTGATGATGATCAAAGATTTTGGGTGTATACAAAGTTTATGAGAAACTTGTATTTCCAAAGAAGTGAGTGGGAGCACTATAGAATTTCTGATGAGTATATGTTGTTGACATATTAATGATCGGAAATGACGTAGAATTTCTGGAAAGCATAAAGGGTTATTTGGAAAGTATTTTTCAATGGAAAACCTGGATTGAGCTACTTGAACATTGAGCATCAAGATCTATAAGGATAGATCAAAACGCTTAATAGTACTTTCAAATGAGCACATGCCTTGACGTGATCTTGAAGGTGTTCAAGATGGATCAGTCAAAGAAGGAGTTCTTGCCTGAGTTGTAAGGTATGAAGTTAAGACTTAAAGCTCGACCATGGCAGAATAGAGAGAAAGGAACGAAGGTCGTCCCCTATGCTTAAGACATAGGCTCTACAGTATGCTATGCTGTGTACCGCACCTGAAGTGTGCTTTACCATGAGCCAGTCAAGGGGTACAAGAGCGATCCAAGAATGGTTCACAGGACAGCGGTCAAAGTTATCCTTAGTAACTAGTGGACTAAGGAATTTTCTCAATTATGGAGGTGGTAAAAGAGTTCGTCGTAAAGGGTTACGTCGATGCAAGCTTAACACCTATCCGGATAGCTCTGAGTAGAGATACCGGATACGTATAATGGAGCAACAATTTAGAATAGCTCCAAGTAGAACAGTTATTTGGAATAGCTCCAAATAGAACGTGGTAGCTGCATCTAGGAGATGACATAGAGATTTGTAAAGCACACACGGATCTGAAAGGTTCAGACCCGTTGACTATAACCTCTCTCACAAGCATAACATGATCAAACCCAGAACTCATCGAGTGTTAATCACATGGTAAATGTGAACTAGATTATTGACTCTAGTAAACTCTTTGGGTGTTAGTCACATGGGGATGTGACCTTGAGTGTTAATCACATATCGATGTGAACTAGATTATTGACTCTAGTGCAAGTGGGAGACTGTTGGAAATATGCCCTAGAGGCAATAATAAATTGATTATTATTATATTTCCTTGTTCATGACAATCGTTTATTATCCATGCTAGAATTGTATTGATAGGAAACTCAGATACATGTGTGGATACATAGACAACACCATGTCCCTAGTAAGCCTCTAGTTGACTAGCTCGTTAATCAATAGATGGTTACGGTTTCCTGACCATGGACCTTGGATGTCGTTGATAACGGGATCACATCATTAGGAGAATGATGTGATGGACAAGACCCAATCCTAAGCCTAGCACAAGATCATGTAGTTCGTATGCTAAAGCTTTTCTAATGTCAAGTATCATTTCCTTAGACCATGAGATTGTGCAACTCCCGGATACCGTAGGAGTGCTTTGGGTGTGCCAAACGTCACAACGTAACTGGGTGGCTATAAAGGTACACTACGGGTATCTCTGAAAGTGTCTGTTGGGTTGGCACGAATCGAGATTGGGATTTTGTCACTCCGTGTAAACGGAGAGGTATCTCTGGGCCCACTCGGTAGGACATCATCATAATTTGCACAATGTGACCGAGGGGTTGATCACGGGATGATGTGTTACGGAATGAGTAAAGAGACTTGCCGGTAACGAGATTGAACAAGGTATCGGTATACCGACGATCGAATCTCGGGCAAGTACGATACCGCTAGACAAAGGGAATTGTATACGGGATCGATTGAGTCCTTGACATCGTGGTTCATCCGATGAGATCATCGTGGAACATGTGGGAGCCAACATGGGTATCCAGATCCGCTGTTGGTTATTGACCGGAGAACATCTCGGTCATGTCTGCATGTCTCCCGAACCCGTAGGGTCTACACACTTAAGGTTCGATGACGCTAGGGTTATAAAGGAAGCTTGTATGTGGTTACCGAATGTTGTTCGGAGTCTCGGATGAGATCCCGGACGTCACGAGGAGTTCCGGAATGGTCCGGAGGTAAAGATTTATATATAGGAAGTCCTGTTTCGGCCATCGGGACAAGTTTCGGGGTCATCGGTATTGTACCGGGACCACCGGAAGGGTCCCGGGGGCCCACCGGGTGGGGCCACCTGCCCCGGGGGGCCACATGGGCTGTAGGGGTTGCGCCTTGGCCTACATGGGCCAAGGGCACCAGCCCCTAGAGGCCCATGCGCCAAGATATAGGAAAAAGGGGAGAGTCCTAAAGGGGGAAGGCACCTCCGAGGTGCCTTGGGGAGGATGGACTCCTCCCCCCCCTCTTAGCCGCACCCCTTCCTTGGAGGAAGGGGCAAGGCTGCGCCTCCCCCCTCTCCCCTGCCCCTATATATAGTGGAGGGGAGGGAGGGCATCCATACCTGAGCCCTTGGCGCCTCCCTCCCTCCCGTGACACCTCCTCCTCTCCCGTAGGTGCTTGGCGAAGCCCTGCAGGATTGCCACGCTCCTCCATCACCACCACGCCGTTGTGCTGCTGCTGGATGGAGTCTTCCTCAACCTCTCCCTCTCTCCTTGCTGGATCAAGGCGTGGGAGACATCGTCGAGCTGTACGTGTGTTGAACGCGGAGGTGCCGTCCGTTCGGCACTAGGATCATCGGTGATCTGAATCACGACGAGTACGACTCCATCAACCCCGTTCACTTGAACGCTTCCGTTTAGCGATCTACAAGGGTATGTAGATGCACTTCCCTTTCTACTCGTTGCTGGTATCTCCATAGATAGATCTTGGTGTTACGTAGGAAATTTTTTGAATTTCTGCTACGTTCCCCAGCAAGGAGCACACTGCGGCCCTCGCAGCAGAAGTACAGAGCAGCCTTGTTAGGCAGTCCTCCAATTCCTCTATAAAGCCTCCTGCTACGTCTCAAGCTTGCGTTGGTTTTCCCCGAAGAGGAGGGGGTGATGCATCACAGTAGCGTAAGTATTTCCCTCAGTTTTTGTGAACCAAGGTATCAATCCAGTAGGAGGTCACGTGCAAGTCCCTCGTACCTGCACAAAACAATAGCAACTCGCAACCAACGCTTAGGGGTTGTCAATCCCTTCACGGTCACTTACGAGAGTGAGATCTGATAGAGATAATATTTTTGGTATTTTTGATATAAAGATGCAAATTAAAAAGGTAAAAGCAAAACAAGTAAAATAAAGTAATGGAGATTGATATGATGAGAATAGACCCGGGTGCCATAGGTTTCACTAGTGGCTTCTCTCAAGAGCATAGATATTTTACGGTGGGTGAACAAATTACTGTTGATCAATTGATAGAATTGAGCATAGTTATGAGGTTATCTAGGTAATGATCATGTATATAGGCATCACGTCCGTGACAAGTAGATCGAAACGATTCTGCATCTACTACTATTACTCCACTCATCGACCGCTATCCAGCATGCATCTAGAGTATTAAGTTAAAAACAGAGTAACGCCTTAAGCAAGATGACATGATGTAGAGGAATAAATTCATGCAATATGATAAATAACCCATCTTATTATCCTCGATGGCAACAATACTATACGTGCCTTGCAACTCCTTCTGTCACTGAGTAAGGACACCGCAAGATTGAACCCAAAGCCATGCACTTCTCCCATTGCAAGAACTACCAATCTAGTTGGCCAAACCAAACTGATAATTCGAAGAGACTTGCAAAGATAACTCAATCATACATAAAAGAATTCAGAGAAGAATCAAATATTTTCCATAGATAATACTGGATCATAAACCCACAATTCATCGTTCTCAACAAACACACTGCAAAAAGAAGATTACATTGAATAGATCTCCATGAGAGAGGGGGAGAACAATGTATTGTGATCCAAAAAGAGAGAAGAAGCCATCTAGCTACGAGCTATGGACCCGAAGGTGTAGCGACCCGACCTCAGATGGTCAAGTCTCTGTGCTCAAGTGTCATCCCTGAATCAGTAATGCTGACACCACACAGTACTTCGAAGGATTTATAACAGAGTAGCAATCACACACTTATTACATCGAATGTCTCAAAAGAAAACTTATTACAATAATATGTCTTAAGGCCATCTAATGCGATAACAGTGGAAGGCTTGGAAGATAAAATGAGTCCATCAACTCCAACGGCATAGTTGAGCTGCACGGCAACGACCTACGAACCTTACTCCTCGTCTGAAAAGTCTGCAACATAATACGTTGCAGCCCGAGAACGGGTCAGCACATGGAATATGCTGGCAATGTAACACAAAAGAGCAATAATAGAATAATGCTACCACTACATGCATATTTGGCTCGTGGAAAGCTCTACGGTTACAGTTTTGCGAAAAGCCAATTTTTCCCTACTTCAAAGGAATCAATTTTAATTTAACTATCATGGTAGTTGAAACATCATTTGAGAAGGTAAACCCCAACTCAATGATCCCAATTAAAAGTACTTAACAACCCAGCAATATTAATTTAAGAGTGTTGAGATACATGCGAATACTCAAGTACTAGATACTCAGAATTGTCCATAACCGGGGACACGGCTAACCATGATTAGATTGTACACTCTGCAGAGGTTTGCGCACTTTTCCCCGCAAGACTCGATTGCCTCCGTTGATTTCTCGCACTACATGGTGTTTGAGAGACGGATGACCGAGACATAGTCTTTCAGAAGCATTAACTCTCTACTCCGGGCAGACCATACCAAACCTACAAACCCACTACCTGCTGATCCACCTCTTCAAGAGCTTCACGCAACTTACTCAACTATGCTAGAGCCCATAATAGCTTGCGGCTGCACACGGAAGTTTCTAGCATGAATAGACTCAGTTCCCTTTGAGCCTGGGTGGCGGTCCATAGGAGAATCACACGGTAACCCCGGGATTTCAAAAATAAAACAGGCAATCACTGGTAACCCCAGGTGCCTCAGTCCACCTAGATGTGTGTTAAAGTTGCCACCTTAAGTAAACCATTAATTATCAATCTCACATCTGTCATGGATATCACTCAAACCCAATCCATGTCTACGAGCATAGCATGGCAATATAAGCGTAACGTAGAAGTAACTCCCAAGGGTTTGATAATAAAACAGGGTAATAGGTTCTACCTCAGCATCTACTTCCCAAAACCCACATGTTAAAGCATCCTAATCATGCAATGTTTCTGGATTGAAACTAATGCATAAAAACTGGGTATGAAAAGAGTATGATCAATGTGTTACTTACCTTGCTGACGATCCGGGAATCCTAGAGGCTCGTAGTAACACGCTTCGCACTCCGGGAATTCTATCGCAAGCAAACAATAACATACATAAGCAACAATCAAAGATGCACAAGTAGAACTCCAAATAAAAGAGTTTGACCGGAGAGTTCAACTTAAGAACTCCGGTTTGCAAGAAGAATCAAATCAAACGAAGCAACGAAACTCAAATGGCAAAAGAAACAACTTCGTTTTGCTATTCTGGATCTAAGTCAAATTTTACAGAAGAAAAATCTTGTTTGAGTTGATTATTCGGAAAGAGGGTTTTGAGATGAAACTCCAGGCGCTTGAATCGCCTGATTCCGATAAACGAGCGAAAAGATAAACAGGTTTGAAAATCGGATTAGAAATCACGATCACAATAATCGCGGAATAAATCCAATTAAAAGAAAAACGACGAACGGCTAAACGAACGAACGTTCGTTAGCAGAAACTAAACAGTGAACACGTTCGTTAAAACGAACGGACGAACGGACGTTCGCTAAGTAAATAAATCGGGAAAAATAAAATAAACCGATCTAGAAAAAAAACGATCTAGGGTTTTCAAAAAAACCGAAGGGTTTATTTTAAAAAAACCGGCGGCGGGGTCGGGTACCTCCGGCGAGGTTCGTCCGGCGGGGC
>NC_041389.1:86653496-86661661 GCF_002162155.2 Triticum dicoccoides
GGCGGCGCGGGTGGCGGGTGGTGGCGGGTGGTGGTGTGGCGGCGGGGGCGGCGGTATAAATAGGAGGGTGGGGCGGGCGGCTTGGGGAAGGGGGCGCCCGGGGGTGGAGTCCGGCTCGGACTAGCCCTCGGCGTCCGTGTCAAGCACGGCGGCGGCGCGGGGAAGGCGGCGGCGGGGGCTGGGCCGGCCTGCTCGGCTGGGCCTTCGGCCCAGTCGGCGCGAGGTTGTCTTTAAAAAAAACATTCCGCCGAAAGAAAAAAATTCCTAGAAAAATAAATAAAAATCTAAAAATTCCAAAACAAGTTTTCTCCGTCTAAATAAAATATTTAGAACAAGATGAACTTTTCTTGGCCCCTAAAATGCAATTTTTAAAACATGCAACATTTTTCTAGGAGCAATAAAATCCCGAATAAATTCAAATAAAATCCCAAAAATGATTTTAACATTTTTCCTCCGATATTTCAATTATTTTGGAGAAGTCATATTATCCCCTCTCATTTAATATTTTTTGAATGAAATATTTTCCGAAGAGAAAATAATTAAAATCAAATCCTCGTCTTCACTATTTGATAAAAAATTTCAAATATGAAAATTGGAAAATCCCCAACTCTCTCCGAAGGTCCTTGAGTTGCTTAGGATTTCGAGGATTGCAAACGAAAAAGCAATAAAATATGATATGAAACTATGACCTATTTATAACATGCCAAATTGGAAATTTGGGATGTTACAAACCTACCCCCCTTAAGATGAATCTCGCCCTCGAGATTCGGGTTGGCTAGAAAATAGGTGCGGATGGTCCTTGCGAATATCCTCCTCTCGCTCCCAGGTGGCTTCCTCCTCAGTATGATGACTCCACTGAACTTTGCAAAACTTGATCACCTTGTTGCGAGTGACTCAGCTATCAAACTCAAGAATCTTTACTGGCTTCTCCTCATAAGTCAGATTATTATTCAGCATAATCGCCTCCAATGGTACTGTATCATTCAATGGTATATCAGCCAACTCAGCATGGCACTTCTTCAGCTGTGATACGTGGAATACATCGTGAACTCCTGACAATCCTTCAGGTAACTCCAGCTTGTAGGCAACTCCTCCCATCCGTTCCAAAATAGGATACGGTCCTACAAATCTCGGGGCTAACTTTCCCTTGACTCCAAAATGTTTTACTCCCCTCAAGGGTGATACTCGTAGATAAGCTCTGTCTCCAATTTCATAAGTTACTTCCTTGCGTTTTGAATCCGCGTAACTCTTCTGTCTGGACTGAGCAATCTTTAGTCTGTCTCTGAATAGCTTAACCTTTTCCTCTGATTCCTTGATCAAATCTGGTCCAAACAACTGACGGTGTCCTACCTCGTCCCACATCAATGGTGTTCTACATCTGCGTCCATACAGAGCTTCGAATGGCGCCATCTTCAAACTGGCCTGGTAACTGTTGTTATATGGAAACTCTGTGTACGGCAAATTATCATCCCAACTAGATCCATAATCTAGCGCACAGGCTCTCAACATGTCCTCCAAAATCTGATTGACTCTCTCTGTTTGCCCATCTGTCTGTGGGTGAAAAGCTGTACTGAACTCCAATCGGGTCCCCAAAGTCTGGTGTAGCTGATGCCAAAACTTTGAAGCAAACTGGGTTCCTCTATCTGATACGATGCTCCTCGGAACTCCATGTAAACATACGATCCTGGTCATATATATCTTGGCCAGCTTTGCACTTGTATACGTTGTTTTCACCTGGATGAAATGAGCTACCCTAGTCAATCGATCCACAACTACCCATATAGAATCATATCCTGCCTTGGTTCTGGGTAATCCGGTAATAAATTCCATACCAAGTTTGTCCCACTTCCATTCGGGTATTGGCATAGGCTGTAACAGTCCGGCTGGCTTCTGATGTTCTGCCTTTACTCTCTGACATACATCACATACGGCTACATACTCGGCAATATCCTTCTTCATTCCAGTCCACCAGAGACGTTCCTTCAAGTCCAAGTACATCTTGGTGTTTCCGGGGTGAATCGAGTATGGTGAGTCATGGGCCTCCTGAAGTATCAACTTCCTGATCTCCGAATTGTTGGGCACATAAATTCGGTCCTCAAACCACAAGGTATCGTGCTCATCCTTGCGAAAACCTTTGGCTTTACCTTCGCCCATCCTCTCTCTTATCTCTGCAATCTCTTTGTCTTCCTTCTGAGCTTCTCGAATTTTGTCCAACAGTGTCGACTGAACTTCCATTGTTGCAAGAAAACCTCTTGGAACAATCTCCAATTGTAGTTCCATGATCTCTGGAGCTAACTCCTTTGGCATTCCATTGCTCACAAGAACATTAGCATAACTCTTCCGGATCAAAGCGTCTGCTATGACATTGGCCTTTCCTGGATGATAGTGTAGCTTCATGTCGTAATCCTTTATAAGTTCCAACCATCTCCTCTGCCTGAGGTTCAACTCCTTCTGTGTGAAAATGTACTTCAAGCTCTTATGATCCGTGTACACATCACAACGGTTTCCAATAAGATAATGTCACCAGGTCTTTAGTGCATGCACCACGGCTGCTAACTCCAAATCATGTGTGGCATAGTTCAACTCGTGTGGCTTCAGTTGTCGTGAGGCATACGAAACAACCTTTCCTTCCTGCATAAGCACACAACCAAGTCCCAAGCGAGAGGCGTCACAATACACTTGAAACTCCTTATGTATATCTGGCAAGGTCAGCACTGGGGCTGTCGTCAATCGCTCCTTCAGCTCTTGAAAACTTGTCTCGCACTCCTCCGTCCATTTGAACTTAGTATCCTTCTTTAACAATTCAGTCATTGGTTTAGCAATCTTGGAAAAATTCTCAATGAACCTCCGATAATATCCTGCCAGTCCAAGAAAACTGCGGATCTCGCCAACTGAAGTGGGTGCCAACCATTCAGTGACCGACTAAACCTTACTGGGATCCACTGCTATACCCTCTCCGGATATAATATGCCCAAGAAATCCAACTTCCTTCAACCAAAACTCGCACTTGCTGAATTTGGCGTATAACTGGTGTTCCCTGAGTTTCTCAAGAACCAAAAGCAAGTGTTCCGCGTGCTCCTCTTCGTTCTTCGAGTATATCATAATGTCATCAATGAATACCACAACAAACTTGTCCAAATACTCCATGAACACCTTGTTCATCATACTCATGAAATAGGCAGGGGCGTATACTCATATAATCCATACCGAGTGGTAAAAACTGTCTTGGGTATATCCTTCTCTCGGATCTTCAACTGATGGTATACCGATCGTAGATCAATCTTTGAAAACACCTTAGCTCCTTGTAACTGATCAAACAGATCATTGATCATCGGTAAGGGATACTTGTTCTTTATCGTTACTTCATTCAGAGCTCGGTAATAAACAACCATTCTCAGGGATTTATCCTTCTTCTCCACCAAAAGTACTGGGGCTCCCCAAGGTGATGAGCTTCTACGGATGTAACCTTTCTCCAACAACTCATTAATCTTCTTCTTAATTTCCTCCGGGTCATTTGCTGGCATCCGATAGGGTCTCTTGGATATCGGTCCTGTTCCTAGCAATAGCTCTGTCAAAAACTCAATGTCTCTGTCCGGTGGCATACCTGGTAACTCTTCAGGGAAAACATCCGGAAAATCCTTTACTACAGGTACTTCCTCCTGTACAACTCCCGTGAGGGCGTTTACTTGGCTCCTCCTAGGCACATGCCTAGATACATACTTAATCCTTTTTCCCTCCGGGGTGGTAAGATAAGTTGACTTACTAGCACAGTCAATACTTCCTTCATATTTTGACATCCAGTCCATACCTAATATCACATCCAATCCTTGCGACTCCAAGATAATTAGGTCAGACGGAAATACATGCGTACCAATGATTAGGGGTATCTGGGTGCACCATCTGCTAGCCATGTACTCTGATCCTGGCGAGCTCACTAAGAGGGGTGTCCTAAGGGTTTGGATTGGTAACTTAAACGTTTCCACAAATCCCCTTGATATGTATGAATGCGATGCACCAGTATCGAAAAGAACAATAGCGGTAAATGACTGAACCAAAAAATTACGTATTACCGCGTCCGGCTGCTCTTCAACCTCCTCCACGTTAACGTGGTTCACTTGTCCTTTGTTGAATGGATTGGCCTTCTTCCCTGCGCTCCCGTTTCCATTCCCATTCTTTCCTTCAGAGCAGTCATTGGCATAGTGCCCTGTCTTCCCGCACTTGTAGCAAACAACTTGGCTTAAGTCTCTCTTTGCGGGTGTAGATGGGTTAGAGCGGTTCTGATTATTGTTGGCTCCATTCCCATTCCCGTTTTTCGCACCATTATGGTTATGCGATCCTCCTCCAGCATGGTTATGTCCTCCATGGTTATGAACTAGTCCTCCTGAGTTTGGGGTCAAGCGGGGCTTCTGGTGAGCTCCGGAGTTGTATTTTCCTTATCCATACTTTCTCTTACGATTATCAATCTGCTGCTGTTTCCCTTCAATCATTAGGGCCTTATCTACCAACTCCTGGTAGTTGTTGAAGGTTGCTACCATCAACTGCATACTCATCTCATCATTCAGCCCTTCCATAAACTTCTCCTGCTTCGCGGCATCTGTGGCCACATCATCAGGGGCATAACATGATAACTTGCTAAACTCATCCACGTACTCGCCAACAGTACGATTCCCCTGGCGTAGGTTGCGAAACTCGCGCTTCTTCATCTGCATAGCTCCAGTCAAGACATGGGCAGTGCGAAAAGCCTGCTGAAACTGAGCCCATGTGACAGTGTTGATAGGATAGGTGGCTGTGAAATTCTCCCACCATGCTGCTGCAGGTCCATCCAGTTGGTGTGCGGAAAAACGCACCTTCTCAGCATCTGTGCATCCAGCAGTGGTTAACTCCCTTCCAATACGACATAGCCAATCATCTGTAACTATTGGCTCGATGCTACTGGAGAACACCGGCGGCTGTAACGTTAAGAAACGGGCGAGGTTATCCACTGGCGGCGGGTTGTTGTTGTTGGCATTGTTGTTATTGGCATTTCCCTGGTTCTGAACTAGCAATTGCATCAAGGCATTCTGCTGCTGGATCAACTGGGTGATCTCCGGTGGGAAAACAAACTCGGGGTCTCTCCTCGGAGGCATCTGATGGGTTTAGATGGAAGAGATTTAGAATAGAAAAAGATCTAGGGGAGAAACACTACCCATATGTATATGAGGCAAACACAAGCATTCATTCAATCAATCAAGCAAGGGCATACAAAACGGTCTAGGACTATCGCAAAAGTGCTCACTACTACTACTAGTTACATGGGGGAATACTATTATCATATGGTGGTCATCTAGAATTTTGATTAGTGGAAGACTCCATGATGTCTGCTCCAGCTTCATCTTCGTCATCATCATCACTTGAATCCGAATCAGTGTCGTCGATGATGATGTAGTTGTCCGAACGAATGGGGTCTTCTCTCAGAGCTGGTCCTCCCATGAAAATTCCGATCTTCTCAACTAGGTTGTCATTCTTCTCCAATAGCTTCTTGATTTCCTCCTCATATCCATCGCGTGTGAACTTAAGTTCTTCCTCTAGCTCGATGATCCTGGTCTTCGCCTTCTTCAACTCGATCATGTCTGCGCACATCTGGTTCTCCTGACGTCGAATGTGCTGGTTTTGCTCCTGGATAAAGGCTGCGACAGATCTATCCTCCTGGTGCTGATCATCTCCCATTGTTCATCTCGGCGCCCACATATTTGATAGGTGGTATCTTCTAGTTCCTTGTTGTAGATTTCTCCAATGCGTCCCATGGTAATATGAGCTGCCATACTCTTGCCAAGGCTCCAAGTGGGTGCTTCGAAAGAAAACTCTATGGGTTTAGAATTTGGCGAGAACGTCCTTCCTGGAACTCGTACTTGAATCATCCAGTGCTCTTCTTCTAGTAGGGTGGCGTTGTTCGTCCCAATGAAGCTTGGTATTCCAATATTCAAGTGCCTAGTGACTTCCTTCAAGTGACGTCCAAAAGGTGTGTCTTCATCCGGTTGTGCCAACTTGGTCTTCATCTCCTTCATCCTAAAGAGTGGAAAGAGAAGAGGAGTCAGAAATAAGAAGAGAAGTGTGACCTATGGTTTATCTTAGTGGTCGTTTCCTACACACAGCGTGTGCTCTGATACCATCTTGTAGCGACCCGACCTCAGATGGTCAAGTCTCTGTGCTCAGGTGTCATCCCTGGATCAGTAATGCGGACACCACATAGTACTTCGAAGGATTTATAACAGAGTAGCAATCACACACTTATTACATCGAATGTCTCAAAAGAAAACTTATTACAATAATATGGCTTAAGGCCATCTAATGCGGTAACAGGGGAAGGCTTGGAAGATAAAGTGAGTCCATCAACTCCAACGGCATAGCTTAGCTGCACGGCAACGACCTACGAACCTTACTCCTCGTCTGAAAAGTCTGCAACATAATACGTTGCAGCCCGAGAACGGGTCATCACATGGAATATGCTGGCAATGTAACACAAAAGAGCAATAACAGAATAATGCTACCACTACATGCATGTTTGGCTGGTGGAAAGCTCTACTGTTACAGTTTTGCGAAAAGCCAATTTTTCCCTACTTCAAAGGAATCAATTTTAATTTAACTATCATGGTAGTTGAAACATCATTTGAGAAGGTAAACCCCAACTCAATGATCCCAATTAAAAGTACTTAACAACCCAGCAATATTAATTTAAGAGTGTTGAGATACATGTGAATACTCAAGTACTAGATACTCAGAATTGTCCATAACCAGGGACACGGCTAACCATGATTAGATTGTACACTCTGCAGAGGTTTGCGCACTTTTCCCCGCAAGACTCGATCGCCTCCGTTGATTTCTTGCACTACATGGTGTTTGAGAGACGGATGACCGAGACATAGTCTTTCAGAAGCATTAACTCTCTACTCCGGGCAGACCATACCAAACCTACAAACCCACTACCTGCTGATCCACCTCTTCAAGAGCTTCACGCAACTTACTCAACTATGCTAGAGCCCATAATAGCTTGCAGCTGTAGACGGAAGTTTCTAGCATGAATAGACTCAGTTCCCTTTGAGCCTGGGTGGCGGTCCATAGGAGAATCACATGGTAACCCCGTGATTTCCAAAAATAAAATAGGCAATCACTGGTAACCCCAGGTGCCTCAGTCCACCCAGATGTGTATTAAAGTTGCCACCTTAAGTAAACCATTAATTATCAATCTCACATCTTTCATGGATATCACTCAAACCCAATCCACGTCTACGAGCATAGCATGGCATATAAGCGTAACGTAGAAGTAACTCCCAAGGGTTTGATAATAAAACAGGGTAATAGGTTCTACCTCAGCATCTACTTCCCAAAACCCACATGTTAAAGCATCCTAATCATGCAATGTTTGAGGATTGAAACTAATGCATAAAAACTGGGTATGAAAAGAGTATGATCAACGTGTTACTTGCCTTGCTGACGATCCGGGAATCCTAGAGACTCGTAGTAACACGCTTCGCACTCTGGGAATTCTATCGCAAGCAAACAATAACATACATAAGCAACAATCAAAGATGCACAAGTAGAAATCCAAATAAAAGAGTTTGACCGGAGAGTTCAACTTAAGAACTCCGGTTTGCAAGAAGAATCAAATCAAACGAAGCAACGAAACTCAAACGGCAAAAGAAACAACTTCATTTTGCTATTCTGGATCTAAGTCAAATTTTACAGAAGAAAAATCTTGTTTGAGTTGATTATTCGGAAAGAGGGTTTCGAGATGGAACTCCAGGCGCTTGAATCGCCTGATTCCGATAAACGAGCGAAAAGATAAACAGGTTTGAAAATCGGATCAGAAATCGCGATCAGAATAATCGCGGAATAAATCCGATAAAAAGAAAAACGACGAACGGCTAAACGAACGAACGTTCGTTAGCAGAAACTAAACAGTGAACACGTTCGTTAAAACGAACGGACGAACAGACGTTCGCTAAGTAAATAAACCGGGAAAAATAAAATAAACCGATCTAGAAAAAAAACAATCTAGGATTTTGAAAAAAAACCGAAGGGTTTATTTTTAAAAAAACCGGCGGCGGGGTCGGGTACCTCCAGCGAGGCTCGTCCGGCGGGGCGGCGGCTCCGGCGGGGCTCGGCAACGGGCGCGGGGCTTGGGGTGG
>NC_041389.1:86661918-86724289 GCF_002162155.2 Triticum dicoccoides
TGGTGTGGCGGCGGGGGCGGCGGTATAAATAGGAGGGCGGGGCGGGCGGCTTGGGGAAGGGGGCGCCCGGGGGTGGAGTCCGGCTCGGACTCGCCCTCGGCGTCCGTGCCAAGCACGGCGGCGGCGCGGGGCTCTGCCGGCCTGCTCGGCTGGGCCTTCGGCCCAGTCGGCGCAAGGCTGTTTTTGTTTAAACATTCCGCCGAAAGGAAAAAAATTCCTAGAAAAATAAATAAAAATCTAAAAATTCCAAAACAAATTTTCTCCGTCTAAATAAAATATTTAGAACAAGATGAACTTTTCTTGGCCCCCTAAAATGCAATTTTTAAAACATGCAACATTTTTCTAGGAGCAATAAAATCCCGAATAAATTCAAATAAAATCCCAAAAATGATTTTAACATTTTTCCTCCGATATTTCAATTATTTTGGAGAAGTCATATTATCCCCTCTCATTTAATATTTTTTGAATGAAATATTTTCCGAAGAGAAAATAATTAAAATCAAATCCTCGTCTTCACTATTTGATAAAAAATTTTAAATATGAAAATTGGAAAATCCCCAACTCTCTCCGAAGGTCCTTGAGTTGCTTAGGATTTTGAGGATTGCAAATGAAAAAGCAATAAAATATGATATGCATGTATGACCTATGTATAACATGCCAAATTGGAAATTTGGGATGTTACAGAAGGTCTGAAGTAAACTACTCACACTTCATCGGAGAGGCTATGGTGTGGATGTATAAGCCCTCCGTGGTGGATGCCCTCTCCAGCGGAGCTCCGGAACAGGCCCCAAGATGGAATCTCGTGGATACAGGAAGTTGCGACGGTGGAATTAGGTTTTTGGCTCCGTCTCTGGTCTAATGGGGGTACGTAGGTATATATAGGAGGAAGGAGTACGTCGGTGGAGCTCCGAGGGGCCCAAGAGGCAGGCGGGCGCGCCCAGGGGGAGGGCACGCCCTCCACTCTCGTGACCGCCTCGTGGCTTTCTTGACGGAGGGTCCAAGTCTCCTGGATCATATCTGATGAGTAAATCACGTTCCCGAAAGTTTCATTCCTTTTGGACTCCATTTGATATTCTGTTTCTTCGAAATACTGAAAAAGGCAAAAAACAACAATTCTGGGTTGGGCCTCTGGTTAATAGGTTAGTCCCAAAAATAATATAAAAGTGGAAAATAAAGCCCATTATAGTCCAAAACAGTAGATAAAGTAGCATGGAGCAATCAAAAATTATAGATACGTTGGAGACGTATCACCTCCGGACACCATCAAGCGAGTCTGAAGTACTCTACAACAGGATCGTTCGGCCCATCCAGAGCTCGCCTAGCAATTCGGCCACCGTCCTAGTCCCAGTCAAGCTGTGAAATTTGTGCCGCGCGTACATAATTACGCACTTAAAATACCATAGGCATAGACGGAGGCACAGCTAGAATGCGGTTCACAATGCAGCTCAACCGCCCCAGGATCCGTATACCTTCAGCCTTTTCTTTCTCTCAGGTCCCTATCCTCTCGAGGCTCTTCCAACAACCTAATTATCGGACCCATCGCGGGACGGAAACACCAAGGAGGCAAGGAGCTTTGACGTACAAGGGAATCCCCAGGTGGTCTCTGTTAACGATCGCTATACCTGTTTTACATACCCACACGCAACTTGCTCTTGATTAGGACATGTCAAATAGTCCTATTTTGATTATTGCACTACTTGTATAGATATGCCTTGACGTATCATTTAAATAAACAATGGAAAATAATGTGCAACGTCAGCTTATTACTACATTTCTTTTTCTCTTTTCCTTGACTGTTTATTTATTACAAATGCACATGTACATTCTGGTACGGTCAGTTCGACAGGGGCTTGAGTGTACCCCATAACAGGGCAAGAAAAGTCCAAACACTTTCGACAGTGCGGCACCCCGAACTTATAGCATTATATGCATCAGCTCCGAATCATGTCTTGGGTCAATAGTTGGGTTGCCCAGCTCCCATGTTTTGCTGCCTTACGTTCCGCTATATCGGCTAAGGTGGCACAGGGAGAACTACTGTGATTGTGTCCCGGTTCTTCCGGACGAGCACCTCAGTAGAGAAAGCCGAAAACTGACTGTCATGATGCGGCGAGAGCTGGTCGTTGTTTGAGTGGTTTCAAATCCTTAAAGATTTTTTCCGCATTGGGCGAGGAATCGGTCTTTGTCCGATTTAGGCGTGTATAGCGCCCCAAATTCGGCCTTCTGAATACCAGGGGCTATGCCAATATTTAAAATTATAAAACTTCTTTGGCTAAGTGAGGGTGATAAAGATGTAAAGTCCGATTGCCTTGTTCGTTGCGCTAAACACCTCCTTAAAGGACCAAAAATTTGGATAAAAAGTGTTTAGACAAATCCCGAACACCCCTGTACTAGTTACATGGGGGCATAAGCTGACAACGGGCCAACTCTCAAATTTTATAAGTGGCCACATAGAAGGTAAAATTTTAAATCAACAAGCGTTATATTGCGCAAATGAACTTGTTTCATAGTACAGGATAAAATGAGTGCATTCACTCAAAGATTACATCCTTCGCACATTGCTCCGCCACAAGGCGGGAGCCCTTCAGGACACTGTCATAATACTTTTTGGGCCGGCGGTGCTCCTTGCCCTTTGGTGGCCCCTCCGTCATCATCTTCTCGACATCCATCTTCGCCCAGTGCACTTTTGCGCGGGCGAAGGCCATCCGTGCACCTTCAATGTAAACTGACCACTTTATGACTTCGAGCCACGGGTAGGCATTCACAAGCCGCTTCACGAGGCCGAAGTAGCTGCTGGGCAAAGGCTCGGCAGGCCACAGCCGGACTATGAGGTCTTTCATGGCCAGTTCGGCCGCCTTGTGCAGGTCGACCAGTTGCATCAGCTAGTTGCTCAAGGGAATCAGATGTTCTATCCCAAGATACTGACACCAGAACAACTTCTCCGTCGAGCTCCCTTCTTCGACTCGGTAGAACTCTGTGACATCAGATATGTAGCATGGTAGATCTGCGAACGCTCCTGGGGAGCTCCAAATTAGGGTAAGTAAAAGGAAAGTCTCTGTTGGTGTCAAAACCGGCGGATCTCGGGTAGGGGGTCCCGAACTGTGCTTCTAGGCGGATGGTGATAGGAGACAAGGGACACGATGTTTTTACCCAGGTTCGGGCCCTCTCGATGGAGGTAAAACCCTACTCCTGCTTGATTGATATTGATGATATGGGTAGTACAAGAGTGGATCTACCACGAGATCAAGGAGGCTAAACCCTAGAAGCTAGCCTATGGTATGATTGTTGTAATGGTTGTGTTGTCCTACGGACTAAAACCCTCCAGTTTATATAGACACCGGAGAGGGCTAGGGTTACACAGAGTCGGTTACAATGGTAGGAGATCTACATATCCGTATCGCCAAGCTTGCCTTCCACGCCAAGGAAAGTCCCATTCGGACACGGGACGAAGTCTTCAATCTTGTATCTTCATAGTCTTGGAGTCCGGCTGACGATAATAGTCCGGCTATCCGGACACCCCGTAGTCCAGGACTCCCTCAGTAGCCCCTGAACCAGGCTTCAATGACGATGAGTCCGGCACGCATATTGTTCGGCATTGCAAGGCGGGTTCCTCCTCCGAATAATTCATAGAAGATTGTGAACACCAGGATAGTGTCCGGCTCTGCAAAATAATTTCCACATTCCACTGTAGAGAGAATAATACGTACACAAGTTCAATCTGCTGACGTATTTTGTGGCATGACATCACGCCACTACCAAGCCCTTACTTGAATCGTTTTTATTATACCACCGCAGCGCGTTCAGCGAAGCGGTTTCCTTGGCACGTCTTGTCGAAGCAGAGATCGTGTTCCCCTTATTCCGGGATTCTCATCAATACAGACGTGGGTAACCCAACCGCGCCCGTCGCCCCGCCTCCTCCACCGAAGGCGGGTTCCAAACGGTCATGGGGTAGGCTCTTGGTATTCTCCCTCTTTATAATGGGACCAAGGCTTGTTTCTTTTCTTCAATCCTCAATCGAATCTACTCCTTGCCCCGAGTTCCAACACCCAGAGCCCCAGATTCGAGCGCTTCGGACCTTCAACAATGTACGGCTCTGACCTACAGGGCTGGTGGATGCCTTCCTCCGTTACGGAAGAAGACGTGCTAAAGCTGCGAGAGGCCAAGTACCTGTCTTACGAGATTTCGCACAGGTTGCCCGCCGAAGGGCAAGTCATCCCCACCCCTGAGCCCGGAGAGTATGTCGTGTTCGTATCCCACCTCCATCGGGGTTTAGGCTTCCCGATGGATCCTTTTGTGAGAGGGCTCATGTTTTATTATGGGCTGGAATTCCATGACTTGGCTCCGGAGTCCATCCTCCATATTTCTGCATTTATTGTCGTCTACGAAGCCTTCCTCCGCTTCACCCCTCACTTCGGTTTGTGGCTTAAGACCTTCGACGTGAAGCCGAAGATGATCGAGGGGCGCCAAGCAGAGTGCAGCGGGGCGGTTGTGAGCAGAAGGGCCGACGCTCCATGGCCCGAGGGCTCTTTCCAGGAGGAGCTTGGCTTATGGCAGCAGGAGTGGTTCTACATAACCGCTCCCAGGGGAAGCAAGCAGAAGTCGCCGCCCATCTTTCGCTCGGGCCCTCCACAGCGGCTGATGTCATGGGTCAGCCAAGGGCTCAACTGGGGGCCGCCAAAGGACGTGCCCCTATTGCAGGGCCGGATCCAAGCGAGGGAGATCGATCTGGTCGTGGTGATGCAGGTCATGCTGATTAGGCGTCTCCTGCCCTGCAAACGCCGCCCTCTCTGGCTGTGGGAGTTTAATCCGGAGGGACCACGGATTCTCCAACACTTCATGGGTATGACACCCGTGGAGATGTACAAATTATTCTTCGGAACACGAGAGGCGTGTCCGGAATTGACCGAGGACGCCGGCCTAAGCTGCAATCGCCCGGATACACAAGTAAGTAGCTCCGTGTCCGGACATACCGTTTGTTTGCCTTTCTATGATTCGCCTTTTGACCAATCTCCTTCTAAACAGGAGTGGATAGCGCAGGCAAAACTGATACGGTGTCCGGCCCCCCTCCGAGAGACCGTGCCGGATTCTGTGCTGGTCAGGATGCTGGAGGTTGCGTCTTCAGAGGAAGGCGAAGGGGAGAACAGAGGAACTACCGCCTCAACCAAGGAGGATTTTGAGGTAGGGGGGATCGAGAATCCCTCCTTCTAGGGGGAGAAGAGGACCGCTTCTGAAAACCCGGGGGCCAAAGCCCCGAAGCGGGGGAAGAAATCTTCACCGGAGGGTCCTGCGTCCGGAGAGGCTCCGGCCGCACAGTCTCCCCCAAAAGAATCAGCCTTCCAGCGAGCCGTAAGTAAAAAAAAGGAGTTTTGTAATAAGGGATATCCCTATTTATGCTTCTGAGGAGAACTTAAGCTTTTGCCTTGTAGTTCGGATCTCCGTCCTTCTTAGATGAGCTCGTCTTCGGGGGAACTCCGTCTGGATATGATGGAGAGCGAGACGCCTCCATCTGCTGCGCCATCGGATGGGGCGGACGAGCCTGAAGTGTCATCTGGAGGGTATCCCCGAGTCTGGCAGGGCCGGATAGTTCGGCACCAACTGGTGTGCGGCCGGGGGAGTTGAAGGATCTGCTTGAGAGGGCGTCCATCTCAGAAGGTCACCGTACACTGATGAGTACGGTGATTAAAAGAATTGCATCCGCCGAAGGCGGATTGCGTGATGCCGTTTGGAGTTTGCTGGTGGGGTTTGAGGTACGTAAAAATGACGTACCCTTTGACAGTTTTACACATAAAGTGCGCCCTGTATAGATAGTAGCCCCTAAGACTCGGTATGGTGTCGAGAACGACAGCGTGCCGAGGATCAAAATCCCAGGTATTGAATTTTGCCTTCCCTAAGCAGGTGGCGGATAGTTCGGTGGCTAGCCGGACCGATGGAGCTGCCGAACTAAAGCGGCAACTCGATGTTGCGGATGCGGACATCGCGCTAGTCAACAGGCGACTTGACGAGTCGCAAGGTAGGTTCCTTCTTCGTGGTCACCTAGTAAGGGAGCCGAAGCCCACCCCTTACAATATGTGTGCTTGATGCAGATGGTGCTGCTGCTGTGGAGAGCCTTCGGGCAGAACTTGCTCAAGCCAAGGAGCAAGCCAGAAGGAGTGATGCGGCTGCCTCGAGGGCGGCCGAAGAGCTAGAAGCCGAAAGGGGTGCACATTGTCGAAGCAGGGAGGAGATGGCCAAAATGTCCGTGAAGTTAAAAGATGCTACTAACCGCAATGAGGTTCTTGAAAAGGAGCGCCTAGGGGAGCGAGAAGACCTGGGGAAGGCCACCGCCGAAGCCAAGGATGCCCATTCTGCAATGCGGGCTATAAAGGAGGAGCTGCACCAGGCCGAAGATATTGTGGCCGGCAAGCCCTTTCTGCTGCGCCGAAGGTTTACAGATCCAAAGTATGCTCAGCTTGGCCAGCTGTGGGGTCCGGAGGATCCTTATATGGACTTAGCAGCAAGTGCGGCGGATGCCATTGTGCACTTCCGAAGTCAGAAGGATCACAAGACGGAAGAGCTGTTTTGGTCTCAATTCCATAGTCCGGAGCGTTCACTTCCGCTGACCGATCGGTTGGCCGAGTGGGCTGAGCTGAATAGATTGTCCGGGCTTGCCATGACGGATATCGTGACCCATGTCTGGCCGGATAGGGCCAAGCCGAATAGTTATTTTGGCTTATTGCAGCAATTTCTTGGGGCGGTGCCGCATATCAAGGTGATGAAGCAGTCGGCCTGCATAGAGGGTGCACGGATGGCCCTTGCCCGTGTGAAGACACATTGGACAGAGATGGATGCCACCGCTGTTGCGACCCAGGGTTCGGATGAGAACCGGTTACCCGCCGAGCACTATTTTGGGGAAGTTCTGCGTGGTGCTCGTGTAATAGAGTCGCAGTGCTCAAAAAATGTCACGTTCAAATGAACGTTTTGGTTTGTAAAACGATGTTTATGATGTAAGCGCCTTTTGGTACTTGTGCGTTCAAGTATTAAAATATCTCTTGTGCGGCCGTTTATGTATACGTGTGTATAACCTGAAAGATGGCAGTCGTCGGCTTCAGCCCCCATGCACATAGTGCGGGGGTGTTTGCAAAAAAGTGCATTTTCACACTTAATCCAACGTCTTGGTCCTGTAAAGGAGGTGGTAGCATAGAAAACGAGGCAACCGGACTATAATGCTTTATCACTTTCACTTAGCCATGGGAGTTCGAGGGTGGGGCTACGATATAGCCCCTAGGGGCACCGTGCTCTCCGAAATTCGGGGCGCGTATGTGCCTGACCGGGAAACGATCCTTCGTCAAAGCGGAAGAATTCTAAACATTCCGATAGTCGATCGAGTGGTTGACCAGTCTCTCGCTGTGTCATGACAGTCAGTTTTTGGCTTTCTCTACTGAGGTGCTCGCCCAGCCGAACCGGTTCACAATCGCAGTAGTTCTCCGGTGCCGCGTTAGCCGATGATACGGAATGTAAGGCAGCAAAACACAGGAGCCGGGCAAACCCAACATTTGACCAAAGACATGACTCGGAGCTGATGCATATAAGGCCTAACTCGAGACGCCGAACACTCCCTAAGGTATTCGGTCATTATGATAGCGGGCAGAACAATGCCCTAAGCCCCTAGTGTCCAGGTACGCGCAAGGTCCTCTGACGTGGCCGATGCCAAAACGTCAGTCTCCTCTCTAGTTATAATGCGAAACCAGGGGATATATAGCAACAAGAGACAGTAAAAAAGGTTTACGCAGGGTCTTAATCTGAAAAGAATCCTTGCCACGGGTCCCTGCTGCACGTCTGCGCCTGTGTCTCCGTTGTGCTGTATCCTGGACGGGTGTAACACGATGTTCATCTGTAAAAGAGAGGAACTTAGTTTGAAAAGTAATCGTGCAAAAAATGAATTAAAAATCGAAATATAAATAAATGAGTAAAGCTGAGCTTATATTAGCTCATACGCGCAGCCCCTTGTAAAGGGGTGTGCGGTTAAGGAGCCCCTGTCTTATTTATGCCGGACTCGTCTAGCCGTGTCCGGGGTCTTAAACGGCCTTTTAATGAGATGATGCCGCGTGGACTGGGCATTTTAAGTGTAAGAGACGCGTAGTGTGGTACCGCGTGAAAGCGGACAAAAGCTTCACGTCCCAATAGAGCTTGATGGCTACTTTTGAATGGGCGATATGAAAGGTTAGCTTTTCGCGTCGGAAGTTGTCGGGTGACCCGAACACAACTCTAGTAGTAAGGAGCCCGTGCACTTGGCATAAGGGCCTGGCGTCACTCCTTTGAAGGTAGTGCGGGTATGTTGAGTTTTAGTAAGGTCTATCCCCAACTTGTGGATTGTGTCCGGATAGAGCAGGTTTAAATCACTGCCGCCGTCCATCAGGACTTGTGTAAATTGTAGTCCGTCGATTATAGGATCCAATATCAGAGCAGTCCATCCTGTGTTTCGAATACTTCTGGAATAGTTCAGGTGATCGAACATAATTGGTTTTGACATCCAACCTCGAGGTTCCGCTGGGGTGGACCGTGCGATACCTACTTTGGCGGGTGCCGCACTGTTGTTCCATACTATCACATGAAGTGAGTTTACTGTTTTGACTTCTTGTGGGAAAGTCTTTTGTTTTCCGGCGCTCTGCTGGTGGGGTTCGTCATCATCCTCGCTTGGCGCATCGAGCCCATTGTGTTCGGCGTTGAGTCGGCCGGACTGTTTGAAAACCCAACAATCTCGGTGGGTGTGGTTTGCAGGCCTTCCGGAAGTACTGTGGATTTGACATATCCGATCCAAATTTTTTTTAAGTTGGATGGCTCGTCACTGTTGTCCTTAAGAGGCAGTGTTTTGTTGTTCGGCCGCGAGCTTTTGAATCTGGTGTTGACCGCCGTGTTCTTTGGGCTTTTTTCTTTATTTCGGCGCTGATCCTTTCTGCGCCATGATTTTCTGTTTCCATCCCTGATTTCGGATGTACTCGGGTCACTGGTGCTGCATCTTGCTAGCCAGCTGTCTTCCCCCACGCAAAAGCGGGTCATGAGACTTGTTAGCGCGGCCATTGTTCTCGGCTTCTCTTGGCCAAGGTGTCTGGCGAGCCATTCGTCTCGGACATTATGTTTAAAAGCTGCTAAGGCTTCGACGTCCGGACAGTCGACTATTTGGTTCTTTTTGGTAAGGAAACTGTTCCAGAATTTGCGCGCTGACTCTCCGGGCTGTTGAGTTATGTGACTTAAATCGTCTGCATCCGGAGGGCGGACATAAGTCCCTTGAAAATTTGCTCTAAACGGGTCCTTAAGCTCTTCCCAGCTTCCAATAGTATTTTCTGGGAGGCTTTTGAGCCAATGCTGAGCTGGCCCTTTGAGCTTGAGGGGTAGATATTTTATGGCGTGGAGATCGTCTCCTCTAGCCATGTGTATGTGGAGGATGTAATCCTCAATCCAGACTCCAGGGTCTGTTGTCCCAAAGTATGCCTCTATGTTTACGGGTTTGAACCCCGCTGGAAATTCATGATCCAGCACCTCATCAGTGAAACATAGAGGGTGTGCGGCGCCCCTATATTTGGGTGTGCCGTTGCCTTCGAACACTTGGCGTGTTGTGTTGCTTCCTGGGGCCCTCTTATTTGGCCCATAAATGGACCTGACCGGGCCATCTGTT
Organism: Triticum dicoccoides; assembly: GCF_002162155.2. Taxonomy (NCBI): domain Eukaryota; kingdom Viridiplantae; phylum Streptophyta; class Magnoliopsida; order Poales; family Poaceae; genus Triticum; species Triticum dicoccoides. Next base: position 86,671,568 of record NC_041389.1, read on the forward strand.
TTCCGAGGATCAGGAGTCGGCTTGTGTGCGGCGCCGCTTATCGCTTGTGGCCCGTCATCTGGTCGTTTATCCGGCCAGGCGGCCTCTTTGCTTTTTGACTGTGGGGGCTCTACGGCCTCCTCGTCGAATTCTGGCAGCAGCTTGCGCTTCGGGTAGCTCTTTGTTTGGTGGACATTGCCATATTTGTCCGCGGTCTTGAGTACTTTGCTCCACCTCATTCTGAGTATGTTTTCTGCTGTTTTGAGCTTCTGTTTTTCCTTCTTCAGACTTCTTGCAGTGGCGACGAGTCTTTTGTGAAGGTTCTTATTCTCCGGTGGTGTGTCCGGCGTGAGGTCGTCTAGACTGTTGTTTTCGCCAGGCATGGATTGATTGTCCGATTCATCCTGTTCGGATGGTTGCTTGGTTGCATGTTCGTCGTCCACTGGTTTGCCCTGCTCCATTGCTGGGTCATTAGGAGTGCTGTTTTTGTTGAGGCGGGACTTAGGGCGGCGTCTGCGTCGCCGTTTTGGTTGTTTGTCGGCTGGATTATCCTTTGCCGTGTCCCATTGTTCCTCGTTATCGCTTCCTTTTGGGGTGTCCACCATATATACATCATGGGTTGGGGTGGCCTTCCAGTGCTCTGTAGGCGCTGGTTCTTGTTCGTCTCCGGCACCGTCGTCCATATCGTCGATGTCTTCGGAGTCGTAGTCTAGCATGTCGGTTAGATCGTCGACAGTGGCTACAAAGTGGGTGGTGGGTGGGCTTTGAATTTCTTCGACGTCCGCATCCCAACCATCCTGACCGCAGTCCGGCCAGGGTTCTCCTGATAACGAGAGATGCTTTAGCGAATTTAGGATGTCGCCAAAGGGTGAGTGCTGAAAGATGTCCGCGGCGGTGAACTGCATGATCGGCGCCCAATCGGATTCGATTGGCGGGGGCGCAAGAGGTTCGGAGTCCGGCAAGGAGTCCGGCGCCTCGGAGTCACGAGCTTTATAAGGGACAAGGTTAGTGTTCGGCTCCATCGTCGTAGAAGTCGCAGCCCCTGAGGCGGTGTCCAGCCACCTGTCCTCGATCTGCGCGGTCCGCTCCGAACTATGGGACAGAGCGGACTCGTGTGCGGCCTCCTGGGCACTGTCCGGCGGCAGAGCTAAATCATGCCCATCGTGACAGCGCGGCATGCTCGGCTGTGGCTGGAATCCTTCGAAGATCAGGTCTCTGCGGATGTCGGCCGTGAAGTTTAGGCTTCCAAACCTGACCTGATGGCCAGGGGCATAGCTTTCGATCTGCTCCAGATGGCCAAGCGAATTGCACCGTAGTGCGAAGCCGCCAAATACGAAGATTTGTCCGGGAAGAAAAGTCTCACCCAGGACGGTGTCGTTATTGATTGAAGAAGCCATCGAGCCTATCGGTGACGACACAGAGGAACTCGGTGTCAAAACCGGCGGATCTCGGGTAGGGGGTCCCGAACTGTGCGTCTAGGCGGATGGTGACAGGAGACAATGGACACGATGTTTTTACCCAGGTTCGGGCCCTCTCGATGGAGGTAAAACCCTACTCCTGCTTGATTCATATTGATGATATGGGTAGTACAAGAGTGGATCTACCACGAGATCAAGGAGGCTAAACCCTAGAAGCTAGCCTATGGTATGATTGTTGTAATGGTTGTGTTGTCCTACGGACTAAAACCCTCCGGTTTATATAGACACCGGAGAGGGATAGGGTTACACAGAGTCAGTTACAATGGTAGGAGATCTACATATCCGTATCGCCAAGCTTGCCTTCCACGCCAAGGAAAGTCCCATCCGGACACGGGACGGAGTCTTCAATCTTGTATCTTCATAGTCTTGGAGTCCGGCTGACGATGATAGTCCGGCTATCCGGACACCCCCTAGTCCAGGACTCCCTCAGTCTCCTTCACATGCTTGCTTTGCATAATGAATGCCTTACCCGCCGCAATCTTCTTGATCGCTTGAATCTCCCGGAGGGCCTTTTGGGCTTCGGCTTTGGCGTCTTGCACACTCTGGAGGGCCTTAGCAAGCTCGGGCTCCTGAGTCTTAGATTCACGCTCCAAGGACTCGTATTTCTGGATGAAATCCTAGAGCTCTTACTAGACCTCGTTGACACGGGCCTCTTGCTTCTTGTGCTCAACGCGTTCCTTGGCAGCTTTGTCTTCGACCTCGGTCAGCCCCTTCTTAAGGTCCGCCACTTCGGTCGTGGCCCATATTAAAGTTCATGATGCTTCTATTAGCAGAAACCATTTTTACTTTATAAATATACAGACGGGGTATTGTGTACCTTTGTTTTCCTCGAGCTGCCTCTTCACGAGGCCAAGCCCTCCCTCGGTCCGCTCCAGGTCCCGCTTCAGTCCAGAGACCTCCGCAGTACGAGCAGCAGCGGCTAGCAGCGACGCCTGCTTATTCACATAGACATCTTCTGTTAGACTCATGCGGATGTTATTTGATCCTCTGTTCGGCCTTTCTTTTCGAACACCAAACAGAGCATCAGGGGCTACTGTCTATATTGTGATATTTTCCTACAATTTATTACTTATGTCAAAGCTTGTTAGGAGGCTGGCGCAGGCTTCGGCAATCCGCTTTTGGCGGAACGGACCTTCTCAAACACCGTACTCATAAGAGTACGGTGTTCTTCATCAATGGAAGCACCGCGAAGTGCTTCCGGCAAGTTATCCGATGCCTCTGGACGGACAGACGTCATTGGTACAGGTGGCTCGCCCCCCTTAGAGAGAGGCAGCCGGCCTGAATTTGGAACCGCTTGGGTTTCCGGAGCCGTATTCGGCTGGGGCCAAACTTGCTGCGGCCCCCGTTATCGGAGTCCATGGGGGTATTCCCCCCCATGTGCCCGGTGATTGGGATTTCGCCTGGGCGCGTCTCCAGAACTGTCTCCCCCTGGTCCGGTATCCTCTGAGACAACACCTCGGTGTCGTCCGCGGGCCTGGGGGAGGAGGCTGTCGGGAGTGAATTGCTGTTCATCGCCGACGGTCCCATGGACCCCTCCGAATAGGATACCTCGATGTGGGATTTGGCCGGACTGCATATGCATGCTCGACATGATAAGAAGCAATAAAGCAAAACATACTGGAAGTATTATAGTGTCCGGATACTTACGACCTAGCCAGGAGCTTATCCCTGGGCAACCACTCCTCGCTGCTGTAGGTGGCCGTGGTGGAGTGGTCCGGAAGGAAGGTCTTTCCCTTCTTGGACGCCTCGTCCTCCCCCTGCGGGGCGGCCTTTCTCTTCTCCCCCCCGGTTTGGGGAGGGGGGGGGGATTTCCAATTCCTCCTCCTCGTCTTTGTTGGAGGAGCGCGCCTTGGTGACTTCGGACATTGCTACCTCTTGAGCACTGCGTTGGATTTCCCCGAAGAGGAGAGGATGATGCAGCAAAGTAGCGTAAGTATTTCCCTTAGTTTTTGATAACCAAGGTATCAATCCAGTAGGAGACCATGCACAAGTCCCTCGTACCTACACAAAACGATAGCAACTCACAACCAACGCGATTAGGGGTTGTCAATCCCTTCACGGTCACTTACGAGAGTGAGATCTGATAGAGATGATAAATAATATTTTTGGTATTTTTGATAGGTAGATGCAAAGTAAAACTAAAAGGCAGAGTAAAAAAGCAAAGCAAGTAAATAAAGTGATAGAGATTGATATGATGAGAATAGACCCGGGGGCCATAGGTTTCACTAGTGGCTTCTCTCAAGAGCATAAGTATTCTACGGTGGGTGAACAAATTACTGTTGAGCAATTGACAAAATTGAGCATAGTTATGAGTATATCTAGGCAATGATCATGTATATAGGCATCACGTCCAAGACAAGTAGATCGAAACAATTCTGCATCTACTACTATTACTCCACTCATCGACCGCTATCCAGCATGCATCTAGAGTATTAAGTTAAAAACAGAGTAACGCCTTAAGCAAGATGACATGATGTAGAGGGATAAATTCATGAAATATGATAAAAACCCCATCTTGTTATCCTCGATGGCAACAATACAATACGTGCCTTGCAACCCCTTCTGTCACTGGGTAAGGACACCGCAAGATTGAACCCAAAGCTAAACACTTCTCCCATTGCAAGAACTACCAATCTAGTTGGCCAAACAAAAAGGATAATTCGAAGAGACTTGCAAAGATAACTCAATCATACATAAAAGAATTCAGAGAAGAATCAAATATTTTCCATAGATAATACTGGATCATAAACCCACAATTCATCAGTCTCAACAAACACACCGCAAAAATAAGATTACATCGAATAGATCTCCACAAGAGAGGGGGAGAACTTTGTATTGAGATCCAAAAAGAGAGAATAAGCCATCTAACTACTAGCTATGGACCCGAAGGTCTGAAGTAAACTACTCACACTTCATCGGAGGGGCTATGGTGTTGATATAGAAGCTCTCCATGGTGGATGCCCCCTCCGGCGGAGCTCTGGAACATGCCCCAAGATGGGATCTCGTGGATACAGAAGGTTGCGGCGGTGGAATTAGGTTTTTAGCTCCTGTTCTGATCGTTCGGGGGTACGTAGGCATATATAGGAGGAAGGAGTACGTCGGTGGAGCGCCAGGGAGCCCACGAGGTAGGGGGTGCACCCAGGGGGGGACGCCCTCCACCCTCGTGACCGCCTCTGGCACTTCTTGGAGTAGGGTCCAAGTCTCCTGGATCACGTTTGGTGAGAAAATCACGTTCCCGAAGGTTTCATTCCGTTTGGACTCCGTTTCATATTCTGTTTCTTCGAAACACTGAAATAGGCAAAAACCAGCAATTCTGGGTTGAGCCTCCGGTTAATAGGTTAGTCCCAAAAATAATATAAAAGTGGAAAATAAAGCCCAATATAGTCCAAAACAGTAGATAAAGTAGCATGGAGCAATCAAAAAATTTAGATACGTTGGAGACGTATCAGGCATCCCCAAGCTTAATTCCTACTCGTCCTCGAGTAGGTAAATGATAAAAAAAGAATTTTTGATTCGGAGTGATATTTTGGCATAATTTCAATGTAAATCTTCTTAATTGTGATATGAATATTCAGATCCAAAAGATTCAAGACAAAAGTTCATATTGACATAATAAATAATAATACTTCAAGCATACTAATTGTCGGGGGTTGGGTGCGACATATGCCAAAGGATGGCTTATCATGGTGGGGGCGAGTAGAACGTCGCCGGTGCCTGGAAATGGGATGAGGCGAAGACATGCACGTCGGCGGATCTTACCCAGCTTTAGGGCTCTCCGAGGAGATAACACCCCTACTGCTGCTCTGCGGGGTCTCCGCATGGTCACTAATGCAAAGTGAATACAAGGGTGCTCCTAGAGCTGTTTTTGGAGGTAGGAGAAGGCAAGGCTAGCTCTCTCCTCCTCGTGTGGTCTGTCTAGTGCTAGATGATTCCGAACCCTTTGCATGGGTGCCCTGGGGGGTTTATATAGGCCTACCCCCCAGGGTTACAATGGTAAAACCGGTTGGGTGCGGGTCCCAGCCGCGAGTCTCTCAGGCGCCGCCTTCTCCGCTGACTCCTAGGGCCCGCCGACTGGTGGGTCCCGCCGACTGGCCTGGTACGAGGGCATCAGCCCGCGCCCGCCACGGGCGGGTCTTGCCGGCTGCAGGTTACTGTAGTCGTGCTTCTAATGACACGGGCTTGGTCATGGGGTCATGGCAACAGCGCTGCCGCCTGGCGGGCGATCACTGTTGCCATTCCCCCGTCGCGTCTGGTTAATGGCGTGCGGGGCCCGTGGGAGGGGGTGGCCGACTCCCGGGGGCCGACTCCCAACGGGTCTGACTCTTGGCGCGCTCGCCTTCTTCGACACTCTCGCTGACTGGTAGGCCCCGCCATCTCCGGGCCGTACAGACAGACCGTCGTGGGTACAGGGCTCCGCCCCCAGGGCTGATGTCAGGGCTGGCATGGCAACAGTGCCGCGCCGGACGGAGATCTCAGTGGGTACGGTGCACTGTGGCCATGCCTGCCTTTAATTATCGAGTGGTTGGAAGTCGCGGGTCGACTCCCCATAGTCGGCTTCCTTGGAGTCGCCTCTCGGACTCGTCTTGAATGGGACTCGCTTCTGGGGACTCGGCTTGTCTTGGAGTCGCCGCAGGTACTTGAGGGGCGCAGTCTGCCCCGATGTCTTGAAAGGTTCTGGGGCTCGGGTTAGCCTACCCGTGGCCCATTACTCCGACAATAGTCCCCGAAGCTGGTGAGGCTCCGATGGTGATACGTCGTGCGCCTCAACAGTTTCATTCTTCCGGTGGGGGAATGTAGGCCTTGATGGCCATATTCCTTCGGGCCGGTTGGTTGGAGTCGGGTTCACAAAGGGCCGTCTTGCTTCAATCTGACTAGCTGGAGTCGGATCCATCGAGGGCCGTCTTGCCTCTCGAGGAGTTTCGAACGTCGCGGCGGGAACCAGGCGGCGTGTCTGATACGCTTCCCGCGGTCGCCCGCCGCGGCCCCGTCGCGCGGCGCCACGTGGCAAGGGTAGTCTGCCTGCCCACGCGCGTGACGGGACAGGCCGTCAGGCGGGGCCCGCCACTACCGCGCCCCGGCACGCGAACGGATCCGTTGCGGCCGTGCGGGCGGTTGGGTTCCCCATGTCGTTACTGCGCGCAGTAACTTCGTGGGGTTAATCATGGGGGGCGTTGGGTCTCGCGCGCAGTTAATCCCATGCCGCCCCATCGGCTTCTCAGCCTATGGGCTAATAAGTAGGCAGGGGGAGCGGGACGGCGAAGCACGCGCTCGTTCCTCCCTGCTCCCCTGCTTCCTTCTGCCTCTTCTTCTTCTTGCCCTTGCCGCACCACGCCGCGCCGCACCCGCAGCGATGAGCTCCTCCTCCGCCGCCGCAACCCCTGCCGTGCGCTGCGGCGTGTGGGACGGCTCCAAAGTAGACGACGACGCCATCGAGCACCTCCACAGGACGCGCCGGCTCCCCGGCGTGAACTTGGTGTAGGCCCGCGCCCCGCCGGCGGGGGAAATAAGGCCGGCGCCGGAGGAGGGCGAGCGGGTCATATTCCGCTCGCACCTCATGCGCGGCCTGGGCCTGCTGGCGAGCGGCTTCTTCTGCTCCTTCCTGGAGTTCAACGGGCTCCAGCCGCACCACCTCACTCCAAACACGGTGGTGCTGCTGGCCGCCTTCGCCACCCTGTGGGAGGGTTTCCTCTGTGTTCTCCCCACCATCGAGCTGTGGGGAGAGTTCTTCCAATCGAAGCTCGGCGCACACATCGCTGGCATACTGGCTCAGTGCGGCGCCTTCATCGCAATGCGAAGGTCGACCGCCGACAATCCATTTCCCTCCATCGCGCTGATCAAGTCGGTGAAGATGTGGCAGCGGTCGTACTTCTACGTGAAGAACGTCGCCACGGAAGGCGACTGGGTCAACCTGCCGCACTACGAAGCCGGCGTGCCGGCTGGGAGGCTTCCCAGCTGGTCCAATCGGGCCAAGACGCTGACTCCTGCCGGTGCCGCCGCCGTCGCGCGACTCCGAGTGCTGACGCAGTCGGAAGGCCTAGTTGGAGCCGACTTGCTGGCCGCCTTCGTGGCACGCCGAGTCCTCCCACTCCAAGGCCGACCACGTCTGATCTGTCAGATGAGCAATCACCGGGACCCGAGCCGGATGTGCACCAGGGAGATGCCCCACGCGGAGGTGGCGAACATGGTGAATCACATCGCGAACTGCGAGCTCGCGGAAGACTGGCAGTTCGGCAAGGAGCCATACTCACGTGCCAACCCTCCGCCTGTGGTAAGTCCAATCTGTTGTTCTTCTGTTTTTCTTTGTAGCCGAATCCGACTTCTGATCTTCTTCGTTTTTTGAGTCAGAACCCACTCATCCAACCCGCAGCTGGCGCCACGGGACCTCCCCGTGAGTTCGCTCCAGGTCGAGCGGAGAGCGACGTCGACGACCCCGACTTGGGGGCGGCAACGATGGAGGCCGACGCAGAAGGCGGAGGAGGAGGAGCGGAAGGCGGCTTCCGGCCCTCGGCGACCTTCGCCAACTGGCCAGAAGACGAGGCCGAAGGGGAAGTCGTCCCGCGCCGCCAACCGAGAGCCGGCCATCCAGGCGCGAGTTCCTCCACCGGCTTGGCTGGTCAAGTCGGCGCGAAGAAGCGCCGAGCCGCGCCGAGTTCGCTCGGCGATCGGCCGAAAAAGTTCAAGGGGGCGGCCGCCGCGACCAAGCGGGAAGAGGCGGCCGCGAAGGCCAACCGCTTCCGTAAGGAAGTGAAGAAGCCGCCGCTAGTCTCTGCGTAAGCGCTTTCTACCTTTGTCTTGTTTCTTTGGTGGATCTTTTCCGAGTCTTCTTCATTCCATCTTTTGCTTCAGGGCCCCTCTTTCTCTTGAGAGGGTCGCCGTCCCCTCTGTCATTGGGTAGGCCGAGACGTCCACCAACACTCGGCGGATTGACCCCACCGCCGACTTCCGGGAGGCGACGGAGCGCAACGCGCGGGAGAAGCGCGACGAGGAAGAGGTCGACCGTCTGGAGAAGGCGGAGGCCTAGAAAGCGGTGGCCTCCGCCCAGAAGAATCTGGAGGAGGCAGAAGCCGCTGCCGGAGGGAAACAGCAGGCTGAGGAGACCGCGCGCCGCTAGTCGGTGTTGCTTGTCGTCCTGCTGAACTCAGCGCCACCGCCCCCGGAGTTCACGGGACAGACTTGAGAAGTCGGTGGGGAGCACTCCATCATGGAGAAGGACGGTGGCGAGGCCTCCGCGTCGGGCACGACCACGCCGCCACCGCCGCCTCCGCCGCATGGCAAGCAGCCGGCGGGACCGCCAGTGCCGCCGACTGAGGACGAGGCGGTGGCGAGGCTGCTCCTTCAGGTCGCCTCACCAGCGCGCCGCCGTCTCAAGAAGGCGGTTTCAGCGCCACGTCCCTTGGAAGCCGGCTGTCGATGTCAAAATCGGCGGATCTCGGGTAGGGGGTCCCGAACTGTGTGTCTAGGCGGATGGTAACAGGAGACGAGGGACACGATGTTTTACCCAGGTTCAGGCCCTCTCGATGGAGGTAAAACCCTACGTCCTGCTTGATTAATATTGATGATATGGGTAGTACAAGAGTGGATCTACCACGAGATCAAGGAGGCTAAACCCTAAAGCTAGCCTATGGTATGATTGTTGTAATGTATGTTGTCCTACGGACTAAAGCCCTCCGGTTTATATAGACACCGGAGGAGGCTAGGGTTACACAGAGTCGGTTACAATGGTAGGAGATCTACATATCCGTATTGCCAAACTTGCCTTCCACGCCAAGGAAAGTCCCATCCGGACACGGGACGGAGTCTTCAATCTTGTATCTTCGTAGTCTTGGAGTCCAGCGGATGATGATAGTCCGGCTGTCCGGACACCCCCTAGTCCAGGACTCCCTCAGTAGCCCCTGAACTAGGCTTCAATGACGATAAGTCCAGCGCGCATAATGTTCGGCATTGCAAGGCGGGTTCCTCCCTTGAATAATCCAGAGAAGATCATGAACACCAGGATAGTGTCCGGCTCTGCAAAATAAATTCCACATTCCACCGTAGAGAGAATAAAATGTACACCAGTCCAATCTGCTGATGTATCATGCGGCGTGACATCACACCGCTACCAAGCCTTTGTTTGAATCATTCTTTACTATACCACCTCAGCACGTTTAGCGAAGCGGTTTCCTTGGCACGTCTTGTCGAAGCAGAGATCATGTTCCCCTTATTCCGGGATTCTCATCAATACGTGCGTGGGTAACCCAACCGCGCCATTGATGGTGGCGCTTGGGAGATAAGCGAGTTTTATCAGGCCGGTGGGGACGCATAGTTTTCGTCCGCCTATATATAAGGGATAAGGATTTACCTTCTCACCTACGCCTTCTTCCTCCTTTGCTTATCCATCTCCGTGTACTCAAGCTCCAACGACCAAGCTCGCGCATCTCGCCCCGACCTTCTCCGAATATGTCCGGAGCGGGAGGCAAATGGTTGGCCTCCACCGTTAAGGAGGAGCACATTACCAAACTGCGCAGCGCCGGATACCTTTCCGGCGATATCGCGCATCGGCTGCCCGACGAGGGGCAGCTCGTCCCTACCCCTGGGCCCCATGAGAGGGTCGTTTTCCTTCCCCACTTCCTCCGCGGACTGGGCTTTCCATTTCACCCATTCGTCCGGGGGATCATGTTTTACTACGGCCTGGATTTCCACGATCCGGCGCCGAACTTCATCTTCAACATCTCGGCGTTTATCGCCGTGTGCGAGGCCTTCCTCTGCATCCAGCCCCACTTCGGCCTGTGGCTCAAGACCTTCAACGTCAAGCCGAAGGTTGTGAAGGGCACGCAAGCGGAATGCGGAGGCGCCATGTTGGATAAGTTGCCCAACGTCCTTTGGCTCAAAGGGGCCTTCATGGACTCCGTCAAGGGATGGCAATCGGGGTGGTTCTACATCACCGAGCCACGCAAGCCCACATGGGCGGCGGCCCCCGAGTTTAGATCCGGCGTCCCCACGCAGCTCACCTCCTGGAAAGAGAAGGGCTTGCAGTGGGGCAATCCGAGGGAGGTGACGGGACTCCGAGCCTGCATCCAGAAGCTGGTGAGCAATAAGCTCAGGCTCGTCGACGTGGTCCAAGTCATGCTCATCCGCCGGATTCTCCCATGCCAAGAACGGGCATTCAATTTGTGGGAGTTCAATCCGGAACATCACCAGGCGCTGAGCGGGCTCTTTGATACGACATACGAAGGCGCCTGGAGGGTGCTGTTCAAGGGCGCCGAAGCCCCCGTATCCGCGACGGAAGATCACGGATTTCGCTCGCAGCATCCAGCTGACGAGGTAAGTGATTCAACCCCGTTACGGGACACTTGTGGTAATTAAACCGATTCTAAGAGGGTTTCAATCTCTCTTTTCCTTTGACAGGAATGGATGGAGAAGGCCAAGCAGATCATCAGCCTGGCTCCCATGCTAGAAGACCCAGAGAACACCCGTTTAGCAGGGCTGCTGGTCCCGGCACCGCACGTGGTGCCGGAGAAGAAGGCCAAGAAGGTGGCCGCGGGGACTCGAAAGAGTTCTCGTAATCAGGCGTCCGACGACGAGGCGGACTCCTCCCCCGAAGACGAGGAGGAAGAGGAGGACTCTCTCCCGAAGGAGGGAGAGAAGAAGAGGAAGGCTTCCCAAATAGGGGAGGCCGAAGGGTCCAAGAGGGGGAGGACTATCCCCCCGGACAGTTTCGCCAACACCACCGTTGGCGAGGATGAGTGGCCTCCAAGGGCCAGGCCTCCGGCAAGATCGTAAGTATCCGGATCCTTGATGTGGAATCTCCTTCCTGTCGCGTAGTGTCCTTCTAATCCTGCATTCTGTCCGTAGCCCGGCCGATGATGATCTCCCCGCTTCATCGAGCGGGTCGTTGGCCCCGTCGGATGTGGATTTACTTCCGACCGCCTCTACCCCCCGCGCGAACAAGGACGCCGAGGTGGGGTCCCAGAGAAGGACCCATCAGGAGGAGGCTCCGGAGGCACCGCCAGGCTGCCTCCCGGACTTTGTGCCGGATTCTACATCGGAACCCGCAGTGGTTCCAGAGTCCGGCGGGCGGCCCCTTCGAAAGAAGGGCAAGACCGTGACACTGGCGGCCTCCGTCTAACCGGAGGCGCCGGATAACTTGCTGGAGGCGCTTAAAGGCGCTTCCATCGAGGAAGAACACCGCACTATCATGAGTGCGGTGATTCAAAAGGTTCAGCTCGCCAAAAGCGGGCTGACCGAAGCCTGCAGCAGCCTTCTAACAGGCTTTGAGGTAAGAAGTTAAAATTATGTAATGTAATACCTCATAGACAGTAGCCCCTGATGCTCAGTTCGGTGTTCGGAAAGAAAAGCCGGACTGAGGATCTAACAAGATATACGCAGGGTTGCTTAAAATATGTCAATATGGGTTTGCAGGCTGCGCTGCTGACCTCTGCCGCACTATCGGCGGAGGTCGATGTGTTGAAGAAGGATCTCGAGCGGTCCGAGAGAGAGCTTGGCCATGCCAAGAAGCAGCTCAAGGATAAAGAAGGTGAGTCACACCACTTTGAATAGTTACCTTACAGAAAAGGATTTTGGTTGCAATAAAATTAACAAGGATAATATGGGTATTGCAGGGGCCACAAACGAGGTGGCAGCCCTGAAGGAGGCTGTGTCCGCGGCCGAACGCAGTGCAGCCGCGGAGCGGGAAGAGCGAGAGAAGCAGGAGGCACGGGTGGCGGAAGTACGGCAAGAGCTGCAGGCTCTCATGGAGAAGCATGAGAGTTTGGAGCGTGACTCCAAGACTCGAGAGTCCCAGCTTGCCTCGGCTCTCGAAAGTGCCAAGTCCGCCAAGGCCGAGGCCCGTAAGGCCCTTCAGGAGGTTGAGGATGTGAAGAAGATAGCGGCGGGTAAGGCATTTTTCATGCAAAGCAAGCATGTTAATGTAAAATACCTGACACTTACCCGCATTCGGAGCTCTCCAGGGGCGTTTGCAGATCTGCCGCGTAGTGCGTCCGATGCCGCCGCATTCTATCATGGCGAGGAGGGGAGCTCGACGGAAAAAGTCTTCTGGTCTCAGTATGCTGAGGCCGGACACCCGGTGCCCCCAAGCGACCAGCTGAAGCAGCTGGTCGAACTCCACAAGGTAGCTGAGGAGGCCATGAAGGGCCTTATAGTCCGGCTGTGGCCTGGACAGGCCATGCATGGGAGCTACTTTGGCCTCCTGCGGCGGCTGGTGGATGCATGCCCCTGGGTGGAGGTCATCAAGCGCTCCGCCTGTATTGAAGGTGCTCGTCGGGCCCTTGCCCGCACAAAGGTGCATTGGGGCAAGTTGGATGCGGAGAAGCTTCTCACGGACCCACCGCCACCGGGCAAGGAGTATCGCACGCCTAAAATGTATTATAAAACTGTCCTGAAGGGAGCCCGCGATATTGCGGATGAGTGCCCCAGAAATGTAATCTTTGAGTAGACTCGTTATGTATTATCCTTTGCACTAAAACTTTGTTCATGTGCGCATTAAGCAATGCTTGTTTAATTTAAAATATTACCTTCTGTGCGGCCGTGTATAAAATCTGAGAGATGGCAAGTCGTTGGCTTCAGCCCCCAAGCCACGAGTGCTGGGGTGTTCGGGATAACCTTGAGCGCTCTTGTTCCCATTTTTGGGTCCATCTAGGGAGGCGCTCAACACAGCGAACAAGGCAACCGGACTTATAATGCTTGAACAATCTCACTTAGCCATAGAATTCTATAATTTTAAATTTCGGCGAAGCCCCTGGTATTCGGAAGGCCGAATCCGGGGCGCTATCCACGCCTTCGTCGGACATTGTCCGGAACTTCGCTCGAAGCGGCGTGAGTCTTTAAGGACCCGAAAAAACCTCTCGAACAGCGACCAGTCTCTCGCCTTATCATGCCAGTCAGTTTTAGCTTTCTCCACTGAGGCGCTCGCCCGGCTCAACCGGGGCGCAATCGCAGTGGTTCTCCCAGTGCCACCTTAGCCGACAGAACGGAACGTAAGGCACCAAAACGTGGGAGCCGGGCAAACCCAACTATTGACCCAAGACATGATTCGGAGCCGATTCATATAATGCTATAAGTTCGGGGTGCCGCACTTGTGAAAGTGTTCGGACTTATCACACCACAATGTGGGGAACATATGCCCCTGGTGTATTAGGCCGTACCAGAACATACGGGTGCAAGATGTCATGTAATGAATATATATATAAAAGGTAATGTGATTGTAGTCGAAAAGTGCTGCATTATTTATTAAAGGAAGTCTGCTATGAGTGCGGACTGATACAAATAGTGCGGTAAGCAAGGGATTTGGACTAAGTAAACATGTCCCCCTCCAGGGGTGAGCTGCGGACTTGGTGTATATAATCGAATTTAATGCTCGTAATTGAGACCACCTGAGTGTTCGTCGCAGCCTTCTTTCGTCCCTGACTGTTGCATCACGAGTTCGGCAGGTTTGCCGCCGAACAGGGCCTCTGGTTACCGGAGTCCTGTGTACACAAAGAAGGAAAATAACAAATAAAAAAAGGGGGCACACTTGCGAGCCCCTGGTGTGGTCGAACCGCACTCTGGGTTGTGATCGTGCCCCTTCCCCTGCGCCCATGGTATCTCCAAAGCGTAATTATGTACGCGGAGTGTTATTCTTGCGATCATGCGCGGGCGGGGGCTGGGGCCGCATTGCTACGCGTGCTCTGATCGTGCCAGGTGGTCTTGGTTGGTATTGCTTCGGGCGCGTTTTGCTGTATCCGGCCGTTTAACGACCGGACTCGAGAATTGCCTGAAGAGGCTGCTCTGTACTTTTGCCGCGAGAGCCGTTGTATGTTCCTCCGTTCGGAGGGAGCGTTCCGTATTCCCGTTGACCGTGATGACTCCACGAGGGCCTGGCATCTTGAGCTTGAGGTATGCATAATGCGGCACCGCGTGGAATTTTGCAAACACGGTTCGTCCAAGCAGAGCGTGATAGCCGCTGCGAAACGGGACTATGTCGAAGATTAACTCCTCGCTCCAGAAATTGTCCGGGGATCCGAAGACCACTTCCAGTGTTACTGAGCCTGTACAGTTAGCTTCCACACCTGGTATGACACCTTTAAAGGTTGTCTTTGTAGGTTTAATCCTTGAGGGGTCTATGCCCATTTTGCGCATTGTATCCTGATAAAGCAGGTTCAGGCTACTACCGCCGTCCATCAGGACTCTCGTTAGGTGAAATCCATCGACGATTGGGTCTAAAACCAATGCGGCAAATCCGCCATGGCGTATGCTGGTCGGATGGTCTCTTCGATCGAAAGTGATTGGACAAGAGGACCATGGATTGAACTTCGGGGCGACTGGCTCCATCGCATAGACGTCCCTTAGTGCGTGCTTCCTCTCCCTCTTGGGTATATGGGTCGCGTAAATCATGTTCACCGTCCGCACTTGTGGGGGAAAACCCTTCTGTCCTCTATTGTTCAGCGGTCGGGTCTACTCCTCCTCGTCGCTGTTTAGCCCCTTGTCGTTGTTTTCGGCAATTAACTTGCCTGCCTGCTTGAACACCCAACAATCTCTATTAGTGTGATTGGCTGGTTTTTCAGGGGTGCCATGTATCTGGCATAAGCGGTCGAGTATTCGGTCCAAATTGGACGGACCCGGAGTGGTTCTTTTGAATAGCTTTTTCCGTTGACCGGGTTTAGAGCCTCAGAATCCGGCGTTGACTGCCGTATCCTCCTTGTCGTCGCCGTAAATGCGGCGTTAGTTTTTGTTTCGACGTGACCTGCCGTTGTTGTCCTTAGTATCCGGACTGCCAGAATTTTTGCGGAGATTGTTACTGCGGGCTAGCCAGCTATCCTCTCCCGCGTAGAAGCAGGCCATTAATGATGTGAGGGCTGCCATAGATTTCGGCTTTTCCTGGCCCAGGTGCCGGGCTAGCCATTCGTCGCGGATGTTATGCTTGAAGGCTGCAAGGGCCTCTGCATCCGGAGAGTCGACGATTTGATTTTTCTTCGTCAAGAACCGTGTCCAGAATTGTCTGGCCGATTCGTCTGGCTGCTGAATGATGTGGCTTAAGTCATCGGCGTCTGGTGGTCGCACATACGTGCCCTGGAAGTTATCGAGGAATGCGGCTTCCAGGTCTTCCCAACACCCAATTGACTCTGCGGGCAAGCTGTTAAGCCAATGCCGAGCTGGTCCTTTAAGCTTGAGTGGGAGGTACTTGATGGCGTGGAGATCGTCGCCGCGGGCCATATGGATGTGGAGAAGATAATCTTCGATCCAAACCGCGGGGTCTGTTGTGCCATCGTAGGATTCAATGTTTACGGGTTTAAACCCTTCAGGGATTTGATGATCCATTACTTCGTCAGTGAAGCATAGCGGGTGTGCGGCGCCTCTGTATTGAGCAATGTCACGACGCAGCTCGAGAGAGCGCTGTCTGCCGTATTCGGCCTGGCCGGGGTTATTATATCCGGTACGACGGTATTCGTCATGGGTCGTGGGGCGCCCACATGATCCGTAGATGGATCTGGATTGCCTTGCTTTGTCCTCCAATATATCTCACAAGTCCGGCGCGTTCCCTCTTGGCTTCGTACTTTTGGAGCGATACCGGGGTACGGTCTTGGTTGGGGGCCTGGATGCCTCTCTGTCACGACCGCGGGGTGGTCGGTCAGCCGTATCATGCGCTGGTGATGGAGGTATGTATGCTTCCTCCTCTAATCGGGGGAGCAGCTTGCGTCTTGGATAGCTTTTGGAGGGGCGTTCGAGTTTATACTCTTCGGCCGCGAGGACCTCGGTCCATCGATCGGCCAGCAGGTCCTGATCAGCTTGAAGCTGCTGCTGCTTTTTCTTTAGGCTGTTTGCCGTGGCGATAAGCCTGCGTTTAAAACGCTCTTGTTCGACGGGATCCTCGGGCACGACGAATTCGTCATCGTTGAGGCTTGCCTCGTCTTCGGAGGGAGGCATATAGTTGTAATCCTCAACCTCTTCGTCTGCCGCCCTCTCATGAGGGCTTGCCTCTGCGTCCTCCTGCGCTGAGTCCTGCTGGAGGGGGTTGTCTTCGGCACTTTCTGGGGTATTATTGTCTCCTGTGCTAGAATCTCCATTCTTGCTGTGGCGGGATTTAGAGCGGCGCCGCTGACGCTGGCACTTGGGTTATTTCTTTAAAGAATCTGCCTTCGCTGTTTCTTCGCCGTCCCCGTCTTTTGGGGTATCCACCATGTGTATGTCATATGACGAGGTGGTCTTCCAGTGCTCTGTAGGCGCTGGTTCCTGTTCGTCTCCGGCATCGTCGTCCATAGCGTCGATGTCTTCGGAGTCGTAGTCTAGCATGTCGGTTAGATCGTCGATAGTGGCTACAAAGTGGGTGGTGGGTGGGCTCTGAATTTCTTCGTCGTCCGCATCCCAACCATCCTGGCCATAGTCCGGCCAGGGCTCTCCTGATAACGAGAGATGCTTTAGAGAATTCAGGATGTCGCCAAAAGGCGAGTATTGGAAGATGTCCGCGGCGGTGAATTCCATAACCGGCGCCCGATCCGATTTGGTTGGTAGGGGCGTGGGAGGTTCGGAGTCCGGCAAGGAGTCCGGCACCTCGGAATCACGAGTTTTGCGAGGGACAAGATCAGTGTTCGGCTCCATCTTCGTGGAAGTTGAAGCCCCCGAGGCGGCGTCCATCCACCGATCCTCTATCTGGGCAGTCGGCTCCGGACTAATGGCCGGAGCGGATTCGTGTGCGGCCACCAAGGCACTGTTCGGCGGCAGAGCTAGATTATGCCCATCGCAACAATGCGGCGCACTTGGCTGTGGCTCAGGTCCGTCGAAGATCAAGTCTCTGTGGACATCGGCCGTGAAGTTTAGGCTTCCAAATCTGACCTGACGGCCAGGGGCGTAGCTTTCGATCTGCTCCAGACGGCCAAGTGAATTAGCCCGCAGTGCGAGGCCGCCGAATATGAAGATCTGTCCGGGGAGAAAAGTCTCACCCTGGACAACGTCGTTGGTTGAAGATGCCATCGGGCCTATCGGTGACGACACAGAGGAACTCTCAATGAAAGCACGAATGTCGGTGTCAAAACCGGCGGATCTCGGGTAGGGGGTCCCGAACTGTGCGTCTAGGCGGATGGTAACAGGAGACGAGGGACACGATGTTTTACCCAGGTTCGGGCCCTCTCGATGGAGGTAAAACCCTACGTCCTGCTTGATTAATATTGATGATATGGGTAGTACAAGAGTGGATCTACCACGAGATCAAGGAGGCTAAACCCTAAAGCTAGCCTATGGTATGATTGTTGTAATGTATGTTGTCCTACGGACTAAAGCCCTCCGGTTTATATAGACACCGGAGGAGGCTAGGGTTACACAGAGTCGGTTACAATGGTAGGAGATCTACATATCCGTATTGCCAAGCTTGCCTTCCACGCCAAGGAAAGTCCCATCCGGACACGGGACGGAGTCTTCAATCTTGTATCTTCGTAGTCTTGGAGTCCGGCGGATGATGATAGTCTGGCTGTCCGGACACCCCCTAGTCCAGGACTCCCTCACTGGCGCTGCCAGCTCGGCCATTCCAGATGCTGAGGCAACAAGCGCAGCGCCTACTGGATGGGTGCGAGGAGGCGGCGACGGTCCGCTGAACCAGGCGCTTCTGGATGTGCAGGCGAAGCTGCGAGCTAAGGGCGAAGCCATCCAGGGCTGCACCAAGGCGCATCTGGCGTCGCGAGCGTCTATCCAGGTATGTTTTCTTTTTTGACTTTGTTTCTTCTCGTTCCTCTTTGTGGGGGCGCGCCAGCACACCCACTGGGTGTAGTCGCCGAGTTTCGGGCCGGCTGCTGCGCAGGCGGCCCGGAACTCAATCTGGCGAGTTCCTCATTTTTGTCTTTGTCCAACTTTTTATCATAGGAGTATCACAACCTCCGCGTCACCGCCTTCAACCGTAGCATTGAGCAGCTTGGGAAGCGGACTGCCGACTTGTCGGAGAGCTGGAGTAAGTTCTTCTTCTTTTTCGCGGAGGCGCGCTGGCGCACCCGCGGGCTGTAGTCCCCGAGATTCAGGCCGACTGCTGAGCAGTCGGGCCGGATCTTCCCGACGACCTTCCTTGTTGATGACTTAACGTCTTTCTTTTTGTTCTTCAGAGGCCAATGCCGCTCTTCAGGAACGGTTGGGCGAAGTCAGCACGGCCCTACGTGCCAAGGAGGAGGAGTGCGGCAAGCTCGCCACAGAGCGCGACTTGCTGGCCGCACAGTTGGCGGAGCAGAAGGAGCTGCTTAAGGCGGCTCAGGATGAGGCGGAGAAGAAAGAGACCGCTCTCCTGGCCAAGTTCGAGATCGAGCGCTCCTCTTGGACTGACAAGGAGGCGATGCTGACTTCCGGCTTCCACGAGATGGAAGACATTGTCGATGGTGAGTTTCTTTGCTTTCTTTCTTCGAACCGCTGACTGCAAGTCAAGCCGATTTCTGATTATTTCTTTTGCTTCTTTCTTGTTTTGGCAGACTTCTTCCTTGGCCTCTCGCAGGCGGTCACTCGAGCCATTGAGGCTGATCGCGAGGCACGGAGGGCAAATGGCGAGGAGATCGCCGCCAACGCCCCCCTGACCGTCGATGAGCAGCCCCTGAGCATCGAGACTCGCCTGCGGCCAGCCCATGAGCTGCTGCGCCAGCTTCAACGCGCCGGGGCCCTGGCGATATCCGCCCTGTGGCCGGGCATGCCAGCCCTGCGCACTCCCAGTTGGACTGCCGACTGGCTGGAGGTCGTAGCTGGCCATCTTGAGGCTTAGAAGGGTTCCTCGGCCCGGGCTGGAGCGCGCCGGGCCTTGGAATTCGTCAAGGCTTGGTATCCAGGGCTGGACCTGGACCGGCTGGCCGCGTTCCGGTCAGAGGCCCAGGCAGAACTGGCGGCTGTGGAAGGCGCCCTCGTCGAGCGTGCGGTGGCGATCGTCGACTACACCGACACCAGCGTCTTCATTCCTGAGCGGGCCACGAACGGCGAAGAGGTGCCGTCGGAGTGGTTCGGGATGAACCCGGACTACGACGAGGACTCGGCGGAGGTGATTGGCTCCAGCACCGAGGAGGAAGACGAGGCGGGGGACGGAGACGAGACGGAGGCGCCAGAAGACAGAGCAGACGACCAGCCTCAGCTCGATCGCGCCTCCAGCAACAAGCCGTGTCCGACCGGGCCGGCTGCCGCCGGAGACGATCAAGCCGAGACTGCCCAGCCGGTCGCTCCGGCGCCTGACACCGCCGTCTCCGCCGACCCTCCGAACCCGTCTGCCGCTTCTTAGGCTTCCGCCTATCTTTTACTTTATCTGCTTTCATAGTCTTTGAAGAACTTGGTAATTTGCACAATTCCACCCGCGGGGTGTATCTTGAACTTGGCCAGAGGCCTATGTTATGTAAATATCTATCCGACTTCTATCTTTCCTTGTTCATTGCTCTTTTGGATTTTTCCTTTGCCGCCTTTCCATAGTCGCCGCTTTGCCAGACAAACAGCCGCTCTACGGACTGCCGTTGGGTCAAATGCTTGGCTACCTTAGGGAAGGCAAGTACTTGGCCTTTTTTAGAGTTTTTTAACAAGTTGGGTAGAAGGCGGCAAGCCGACTATTCGAGAGTCTGCTCTGCAGAGAGAGGCTGGAAGCCGGCTTGGGCTATGCATATGCTTTGAGTCCTTAGCCATTTTTTCGTGTGTGCGCTCGTTCTTGCTTACTCTTCGCCTACCAACAGTCGCTCTGCAAGCTGCGGCTTCTGACAGGAGACGGCTTAAGCGCCGCACACTACTTGTCCGACTGCAGGAAGCATTTCATAGCGCAAGACGGCGAGTCCCCGGGCCGACTAGTTGAACACGGTGCCAGACGGCATAACAAAGAGTAGCATACTCGGAGGCATAATTCTTATCATACAGATAACAAAAAAGGGCAGTCCCCGAGCTCGTCTCGGGGGCCCCAAAGTCTTGGTACTTTAATACAAAGGATAGCATGGCACATACTGCATCAACTGTAAAATCGTCGGAGAAGATTTGCGTTCCATGGTCGTTCCGACTCTTTGCCGGAGTCGTCCCTCTTGCGTGCTCGGGGCTTCTGAGCGTCGATTAGGTAGTAGGAGTCGTTGCCCAGTACTTTGCTAATGATGAAGGGGCCTTCCCAAGGCGCCGACAACTTGTACTGGCCGGCTGTTCGCTGAATCAGCCGTAGCACAAGGTTGCCCTCTTGGAATGATCTCGGCCTGACCTTCCAGTTGTAGTATCGGCGCAGACTCTGCTGGTAGATGCAGGACCGGCTGAGTGCCAACAGTCGGCCCTCTTCCAGCAGGTCGATGCTGTCGTGACGTGCTTCTTCTGCTTCCTCCTTAGTGTACATGGTGACTCGTGGAGAGTCAAATTCTATGTCCGTCGGGATGACGGCTTCAGCACCATAGACGAGGAAGAAAGGCGTGAAGCCGGTTGACTTGTTTGGAGTCGTGCGTAGAATCCAGAGGACGGCTGGCAGCTCCTCAAGCCAACAGTCGGCCGACCGCTCGAGTGGTTCGACCAGTCGAGGCTTGATGCCGGACAAAATGAGGCCGTTTGCTCGCTCCACCTGGCCATTTGACCGCGGATGGGCAATGGACGCTAAGTCCAGTCGGATGCCCTGCGTCGCGCAGAAACGGGCGAAGGCGCCTTTGGCAAAATTTGTGCCATTGTCGGTGATGATGTTGTGCAGTATGCCGTACCGCACCGTGATGTCGGCGATGAAAGTCACTGCAGTCGGACCATTCAGCTTCTTGATGGGCTTTGCTTCTATCCACTTGGTGAACTTGTCCACCGCGACAAGCAGATGAGTTAGGCCGCCTCGGGCCGTCTTGAATGGTCCCACCATGTCCAGGCCCCAAACTGCGAAGGGCCAGGCGATGGGGATTGTCTTCAGCGCGGAAGCCGGCTGAAGTGGCTTGGAGCGGAACTTCTGGCACCCCTTGCATTTTTGGACTAACTCTTTAGCCTCTTCCAGGGCAGTCGGCCAGAAGAAACCGTGCCGAAAGGATTTGGCGACGAGTGCTCTTGAAGCTGCCTGGTGGCCGCACTCGCCCTGATGGATGTGTCTGAGAATTTCTTGGCCTTGCTCTGGCTCCACGCAGCGCTGGTAGACACCAGTAACGCTGCGCCTGACCAGCTCTCTGTTGATTATGGTGTAAGCTGCCGCTCGGCGTTGCACTTGCCGAGCCAAGATTTCATCAGTTGGTAGCTCTCTGTTCACTAGAAAGTTGAGAATGGGCTGCGCCAATGAGGGTGCTGCTATTTCTTCAACCGCCACTACTGCAACTTGGACAAGGGCGGCTGGGCTGGGAGGCGGCGGCTTGGAGTCTGCGGCCGCTTGCTGGATTGACGAAGTCCCCGGGCCGACTGGCGCAGTCCCCGGGCCGACTGGCGCAGTCCCCGGGCTGACTGGCGCAGTCCCCGGGCCGGGTTCTGAAGTCCCCGGGCCGGTTTCAACTGTGATTTTCTTGGGGTCGTCTGCTGGGGCTCTTGAGTCGGGTCCGACTTCTTCGAGAGGAGCCGACACGAAGATGGAGTCTGATTCTGGTGAAGGCTTGATAGACGGCTTAAGGAGGCGCTGAAGAGCGACGCCGGATGGTATTGCTTGGCGGGTGGAGCCGACTCGTGCCAAGGCGTCTGCTTGGTCGTTGTCATTTCTTGGCATGTGAAGGAACTCACACCCCTCGAAGTATCCGCTGAGTTGCTATACCAGGAAACGGTAGCTCGCCTGTTTGCATCTTTGGCGTCCCAGTCGCCAGATGACTGCTGGACCACCAAATCGGAGTCGCCATAGCACAGGATCCGGCGAATGCCGAGTTCTTTGGCAAGCCGGAGCCCGTGAATGAGCGCCTCGTATTCGGCAACGTTGTTGGAGCCGGCGAAGCGGATCTGCAGCACATACTTGAGCTTGTCGCCTTTAGGGGAGGTGAGGACGACGCCGGCTCCCAGGCCGGTGCGCATCCTGGAGCCGTCGAAGTGCATCCGCCAATGGGTGGAGTCGGGCGCTGGCGGCAGGTACTGGGTCTCGCCCCAGTCGACAAGGAAGTCGGCCAGTGCTTGCGACTTGATGGCGGTGTGGGGCTGGTAGTAGATGGTGTAGGGAGCCAAATCTATGGCCCATTTGGCTACTCGGCCAGAAGCATCTCGGCTCCCGATGATCTCGGCCAGCGGAGCCGTGCAAACCATCGTAATTGGATGCTCTTGAAAGTAAGGCTTCAGCTTCTTGGCGGCAAAATGCACCCCATACCACATCTTCTAGTAGTGGGGGTAGTTCTGCTTGGAGGTCGACAGTACCTCACTCAGGTAATACAAAGGTCTCTGGACAGGGAGCGCCTTGCCTTCCTCCTTGCGCTCGACTACAATGACTGTGCTGACTACTCGGCTGGTGGCGGCAATGTATAGGAGCATGGGCTCTTTAGGAGTCGGAGCCGCCAGCACAGGAGGAGTAGTCAACATCTTCTTCTGCTGGAGAAATGCTTCATCCGCCTTGTGGTTCCACTCAAAAAAGGTGGTCTTCTTCATCAATTGATACAAAGGAAGAGCTTTCTCGCCCAGCCGACTGATAAATCGGCTGATGGACGCCAAGCAGCCGGCGAACTTCTGCACATCTAACAGTCGGCTGGGTACCTCCATCCTCTCGATGGCCTTGATCTTCATGGGGTTGCACTCTATGCCGCGTTCAGAGACCAGGAAGCCAAGGAGTTGGCCGGCTGGTACTCCGAAAACGCACTTCTCATGGTTGAGCTTGATCTGGAATCGGCGCAGGTTCTCAAAGGTTTCCTTGAGGTCTTCCAGCAGCGTCCCACGCTTCTCCGTCTTCACCACCACATCATCCACGTAGACGTGGGCATTTCTGCCGAGTTGCTTGAGGAGGCACTTCTGCATGCAACGCTGAAAGGTGGCGCCGGCATTCCTCAAGCCGAACGTCATGGTCAGGTAGCAGAAGGCTCCGAACAGCATGATGAAGGCAGTCTTCAGTCTGTCTGCCGGGTTCAGCTTGATCTGGTGATATCCTGAATATGCATCTAAGGAACTCAACAGCTCGCATCCGGCTGTGGAGTCTATCACCTGATCGATTCTTGGCAAAGCAAAAGGGTCCTTGGGGCAAGCTTTGTTGAGGCTTGTGTAATCAATGCACATCTGCCACTGCTTGATTTTTCTTCAGCACCAAGACCGGGTTTGCCAACCACTCTGGAAAAAACACCTCCATAATGAAGCCGGCCGCCAGGAGCCGGGCTATCTCTTCTCCAACAACTCTTCTCTTCTCTTCTAACAGTCGGCGCAAGGGCTGCCTGACGGGCTTCACATCAGGTCGGACATGTAACTAGTGCTCGGCGAATTCCGTCGGTACACCTGGCATGTCTTTAGGGTACCATGCAAAGATATCTCGATTCTCACGGAGGAAATCGACGAGCTCGCCTTCCTATTTACTGTCAAGGTTTGTACCCATGACAGCGTACCTCTCTGGGTGCTCCGGGTCCAAGGGTATCTTCTTGGTCTCTTTGGCCGGCTTGAACGAACCCTCAGCTTCCGACTCCTTGGGATCAGGCGACATCTCTGGCTGCTTTGTGGCCATTGCCACGACCCGATCAAGGAGCCGCTTCTCAGCTGCGATCACCAGGGACTCGACCGGTCGGCTGCTCTCGGCCGCGCAAGCGGACGACTTCCTGTAGTCGCCGTCTACGGTCAGAATTCCCTTGGAACTCGGCATCTTCATCTTGAGGTAGGCGTAGTGGGGGACTGCCATGAACTTGGCCAAAGCAGGTCGGCCAAGTAATGCATGGTAGGGGCTTTCGAGGTCCACCACTTCAAACCAGACTGGCTCTCGGCAGAAATGATCTTTGTCTCCGAAGAGAACGTCTATCACGATCTTGCCGATTGGTGAGCAGGAAAGGCCAGGTACGATGCCGTGGAACACAGTCCGGCTGCTCTGCAGCTGTCTTTGCTTGATTCCTAGCTTCTCCATAGTGTCCTTGTACAGGATGTTGATGCTACTGCCTCCGTCTATCAGCACTCTCGAAAAGCGAGCGGCCCGCCTATCGGTGGCCAAGGTGGCACTCAGGACCAAGGCATAGGAGCCCGGATTCGGCATCACCTCTGGGTGATCTGCTCTGCTCCAACTGATAGGTTTCTCAGACCAATGCATAAACTCTGGAGTATTTGATGCCACTGCATTTACTTCTTGCTGCTGTAGCCGTCTGCTGCGTCGATCATCAACCACACTAGTGAACACCACATAGGCTCCATGCTCTTCTGGGTACTCGTCTTGTACTGTGCCAACTGGCCGAGCAGCCGGCTGCTGGGGCAGCGTTGGAGGCGGCGGCCCAGCAGGCGGGGGAGGAAGGAGGCCGTCTCCCTTGGCGATTCTGGTGAGCCAGTGGCACTTTCTGGTGGCATGATTTGACGGCTTCGCGCCACTGTGGAACTTGCAGGGACCATCTAGAGTCTACTCGTAAGAGAAGGCCGGCAACCAGTTGGACTTGCCGCCTTTCTGCCGCTTGGCCGGAGGCTGCCCCTCTGGCTGTTGATCTTCGACTGTTGCAACCTGCCGGCTGCTGGAAGTCGGCTGTTGGGCCTTGCGTTTGTTGTCGTTCTGTTGTTGTCGCCGACTGGTGTCTCCAGCCGGAGTACTGGGAGCCTGAGGCGCCACTTTGCCAGCCGCATTAACTTGAATTTCTGTCTTCATGGAGGAGTCGGCTGTGGCGTACTTGTCTGCTATGACCAGTAGTTCGTCGAGGGTTTCCGGCTCGTCGCAGAGGAGCTTGTGCTTGAGGAGGGTGCCTTCTCGGCACCCGGCGGTGAAGTACTCGATAGCCTACACCTCATGCACGCCCTCGCAGGAGTTCCCAAGCTCGCCCCAGCGCGTGAGGTAGTCGCGTGTTGACTCGTCGGGGCCTTGCACGCACAAGGAAAGCTGGGGCGGCTTGGCAGGTCGCTTGTACGTGCTTGTGAAGTTGCGGATGAAGGCTTCGGTGAAGTCGACCCAGCTGTTGATGCTGC
This sequence comes from Triticum dicoccoides, assembly GCF_002162155.2. Classification (NCBI taxonomy): domain Eukaryota; kingdom Viridiplantae; phylum Streptophyta; class Magnoliopsida; order Poales; family Poaceae; genus Triticum; species Triticum dicoccoides. The sequence goes on from NC_041389.1 coordinate 86,696,953, forward strand.
GGGGCTTCAGACTGTTCAACCATGTCCGGGCCGTGCCCTGGAGCATGGGGGAACATACTTCACGGCAACTTTCTTATTGCCGTTCGCTATGTTGACAGCCGTGGAGTAATCAACTAGCCATTCTTCTGGCTTCACGGAGCCGGTGTACTTGGGTGTGTCCCGGGGGAGCGTGAACCCCTTGGGAAAAGGCTCGTCTCGGATGCGGGGTCCAAAGCAAGGCGGACCCAGCTCATCTTCTTCTTCCAGCGCCAGGGATCGGTGGAGTCGATCAATCCGGTGGCGGGCGTCATTCTCTCCGACTCCCTCTCAGCGGCCAAGGCAGCCACCGAGAGTGGGATGCTCAACAGGCGGTGGGGAAACACGCTGTTCTCTTCTTGGTGGGGGAGGCAGGTAGTCGTCCTGCCGTTCTACTGCTCTCGGACGGCCGTCTTGGTCACGCTCGATGGTGATGCGAGTCCGACTGCGACTGACAGCCGGCTCTTTGTCTTTTCTTCCGCGGACCCCACCAGTCGGCGTCCGAGATGTCGCGCCTTGATCTCGGCGGGGAGGCAAGTCATCATTTGGTTGCTGCAGCGCATCTGTGCGGCCGCCGGCCGCGTTCTGCGCAGCAACCGCGTCGAGGATTTGCTGGACTCGCTCCGTCATCATGCGGTGCTCTTCGCCTTTGAACTTTTTCAGCTCGTCAGTCGCCGCTTGGGCGGCATGGATGTTCTCCGTAGGGGTGGCGTATACGGGGCGATTGGCCCCGAACAAGTTGGCGATGGTCGCGCCGCGCTGTCGGACCGCGCCTAGGCGGCTAGGCCCAGTTGGAGCCGGCGAGCCGCCCACGGCGCGATACATTTCGTGATGGTAGGCTTCTGACAGGCGCCTCATGCTTTCTAGCGTCTTGGCGCCTTCGATGATCTGAAGGCGGCGTGTCTCCAGTGTCTCGGCATTTGCGTCTTCTGGAATAGGCGCAGTCAGGTCTTGCAGATCCGCGTCGAGCAGGTCCTGATCTCCCTCACTGGAACGCTCATCGTGACTGATGACGAGCACCTCCGTGACGGCGCTTCCGCCGCTCTCCTCATGAGGAAGTGACTCGTCGTAGACCACCACATTGGTGAGGAAAGTGTCAAGCGACACGGCGTCAGTGTCGACCAGCATCGGGTTGGTGGAGCCTATGGACTCCAAGTCCACGGCAGGCTCGCCGGTGACGTGGAGTTGGTCGAGGAGGCCCGCGAGGAGGCTCTTGGGGCCACCCGTGCTTGCATCGGCCGCAGGCTCGTCGGAGAGGCGAACCTCGCTGACAAGTTCAGCGAGGCAGCTCGCTGCACAGGCGGCCTCAGCGCCGCGCAGCGCGTCGATGCAAACTCTGTCTAGCGAGCCTGGCTGGCTGCGCTCGCCAGGGAGGAAGAGGGTTCCCGTCTAGAACAGATCTCCGGACGACGGTGCACCATGCCCCATGGTGGGCGCCAAATGTCGGTGGTTGGGTGCGACATATGCCAAAGGATGGCTTATCATGGTAGGGGCGAGTAGAACGTCGCCGGTACCTGGAAACGGGATGAGGCGAAGACATGCACGCCGGCGGATCTTACCCAGCTTCAGGGCTCTCCGAGGAGATAACACCCCTACTGCTGCTCTGCGGGGTCTCCGCATGGTCACTAAGGCAAAGTGAATACAAGGGTGCTCCTAGAGCTGTTTCTGGAGGTAGGAGAAGGCAAGGCTAGCTCTCTCCTCCTCGTGTGGTCTGTCTAGTGCTAGATGATTCCGAACCCTTTGCATGGGTGCCCTGGGGGGTTTATATAGGCCTACCCCCCAGGGTTACAATGGTAAAACCGGTTGGGTGCGGGTCCCAGCCGTCGGTCTCTCAGGCGCCGTCTTCTCCGCCGACTCCTGGGGCCCGCCGACTGGTGTGTCCCGCCGACTGGCCTGGTACGAGGGCATCAGCCCGTGCCCGCCGCGGGCGGGTCTTGTCGGCTGTAGGTTACTGTAGCCGTGCTTCTAATGACGCAGGCTTGGTCATGGGGTCATGGCAACAGCGCCGCCGCCTGGCGGGCGATCACTGTTGTCATTCCCCTGTCGCGTCTGGTTAATGGCGTGTGGGGCCCGTGGGAGGGGGCGGCCGACTCCCGGCAGCCGACTCCCAATGGGTCCGACTCTTGGCGCGCTCGCCGTCTTCAACACTCTCGCTGACTGGTAGGCCCCGCCATCTCCGGGCCGTACAGATAGACCGTCGTGGGTACAGGGCTCCGCCCCCAGGGCTGATGTCAGGGCTAGCATGGCAACAGTGCCGCGCCGGGCGGAGATCTCCGTGGGTACGGCGCACTGTGGCCATGCCTGCCTTTAATTATCGGGTGGTTGGAAGTCGCGGGCAGACTCCCCATAGTCGGCTTCCTTGGAGTCGCCTCTGGGACTCGGCTTGAATGGGAGTCGCCTCTGGGACTCGGCTTAACTGGAAGTCGCCTCTGGTGACTTGGCTCATCTTGGAGTCGCCTCTGGGGACTCGGCTTGTCTTGGAGTCGCCTCTGGGGACTCGGCTTGTCTTGGAGTCGCCGCAGGTACTTGAGGGGCGCAGTCTGCCCCGATGTCTTGAAAGGTTCTGGGGCTCGGGTTAGCCTACCCGTCGCCCATTACTCCGACACTAATCAAAGCAATCATGTCTTCTCAAAATAACATGGCCAAAGAAAGTTATCCCTACAAAATCATATAGTCTGGCTATGCTCCATCTTCCCCACACAAAATATTTAAATCATGCACAACCCAGATGACAAGCCAAGCAATTGTTTCATACTTATGGCATTCTCAAAACTTTTTCAATCTTCACACAATACATGAGCGTTAGCCATGGATATAGCACTATAGGTGGAATAGAAGGGTGGTTGTGGAGAAGACAAAAAGAGGGAAGATAGTCTCACATCAACTAGGCGTATCAACGGGCTATGGAGATGCCCATCAATAGATATCAATGTGAGTGAGTAGGGATTGCCATGCAACAGATGTACTAGACCTATAAGTATATGAAAGCTCTACAAAAGAAACTAAGTGGGTGTGCTTCCAACTCGCTTGCTCATGAAGACCTAGGGCATTTTTAGGAAGCCCACCATTGGAATATACAAGCCAAGTTCTATAATTAAAAATTCCCACTAGTATATGAAAGTGACAAAATGAGAGACTCTCTATCATGAAGATCTTGGTGCTACTTTGAAGCACAAGTGTGGTAAAAGGATAGTAGCATTGTCCCTTCTCTCTTTTTCTCTCATCATTTTTTTATTTGGGCCTTTCTCTCTTTTTTGGCCTCTTCTTTTTTTATATTTTTTTTTCGTCCGGAGTCTCATCCCGACTTATGGGGGAATCATAGTCTCCATCATCCTTTCCTCACTTGGGACAATGCTCTAATAATTATGATCATCACACTTTTATTTTTCTTACAACTCAACAATTACAACTCGATACTTAAAGTATGACTCTATATGAATGCCTCCGGCAGTGTACCGAGATATGCAATGAATCATGAGTGACATGTATGAAAGAATGATGAACGGTGGCTTTGCCACAAATACGATGTAAACTACATGATCATGCTAGTAATATGACAATGATGGAGCGTGTCATAATAAACAAAACGGTGGAAAGTTGCATGGCAATATATCTCGGAATGGCTATGGAAATGACATGATAGGTAGGTATGGTGGATGTTTTGAGGAAGGTATATGGTGGGTGTATGATACCGGTGAAAAGTGAGCGGTATTAGAGAGGCTAGCAAAGGTGGTAGGATGGGAAAAGTGCGTATAATCCATGGACTCAACATTAGTCATAAAGAACTCATATACTTGTTTCTAGAAGTTATCAAAGCAAAGTATTACACGCATGCTCCTAGGGGGATAGATTGGTAGGAAAAGACCATCGCTCGTCTCCGACCGCCACTCATAAGGAAGACAATCAATAAATAAATCATGCTCCGAGTTCATCACATAATGGTTCACCATACGTGCATGCTACGGGAATCACAAACTTCAACACAAGTATTCTTTGAATTCATAACTACTTAACTAGCATGACTCTAATATCACCATCTTCATATCTCAAAATAATTATCAAGCATCAAACTTATCTTAGTATTCAACACACTCAAAAGAAAGTTTCACATGTCTTGAACACCAAGTATATTAACATTATGCAAATTACCATTCTATTAACGACTCTCAAAATAATCTAAGTGAAGCATGAGAGATCAATAGTTTCTTTAAACCAAATCCACCATCGTGCTCTAAAAGATATAAGTGAAGCACTAGAGCAAAAATTATTACGCTCAAAAGATACAAGTGAAGCACTATGAGCAAAACTATCAAGCTCAAAAGATATAAGTGAAGCACATAGAGTATTCTAACAAATTCCAAATCATGTATGGCTCTCTCAAAAAGTTGTGTACAGCAAGGATGATTGTGGTAAACTAACAAGCAAAGACGCAAATAATACAAGACGCTCCAAGCAAAATACATATCATGTGGTGAATAAAAATATAGCTCCAAGTAAATTACCGATGGAAGTGGACGAAAGAGGGGATGCCTTCCGGGGCATCCCCAAGCTTTGACTTTTTGGTGTCCTAGGATTATCTTGGGGGTGCCATGGGCATCCCCAAGCTTAGGCTCTTGCCACTCCTTGTTCCATAATCCATCAAAAGAATTCACCCAAAACTTGAAAACTTCACAACACAAAACGCAACAGAAATCTCGTGAGCTCCGTTAGAGAAAGAAAACAAAAGACTACTTCAAGGTACTTTAATGAACTCATTCTTTATTTATATTGGTGTTAAACCTACTGTATTCCAACTTCTCTATGGATTATAAACTATTTTACTAGCCATAGATTCATCAAAATAAGCAAACAACACACGTAAAACAGAATCTGTCAAAAACAGAACAATCTGTAGCAATCTGTAACTAACGCAAACTTCTGGAACCCTAAAAATTCTACCAAAATAGGAAGTCCTGAAATTTGTTTATTGAACAGAAGAAAAAAGAATCAACGCAAAAGCTCGTTCCTGTGATTTAACAAAATTATATTCGTGCGTGCAAAGTTTCTGTTTTTCAGCAAAATCAAATCATCTATCATCGTAGGTTATCCTATATGTTCTACTTGGCACAAACACTAATTAAAAGATAAAACCACATCCAGACAGAAGCTAGATGGATTATTCATTCCTAAACAGAAGCAAAAACAAAAAACACAAAATAAATTTGGGTTGCCTCCCAACAAGCGCTATCGTTTAACGCCCCTAGCTAGGCATAAAAGCAAGGATAGATCTAGGTATTGCCATCTTTGGTAGGCAATCCATAAGTGGCTCTCATGATAGATTCATATGGTAATTTTATTTTCTTTCTAGGGAAGTGTTCCATGCCCTTCTTTAAGGGAAATTGGAATCTAATATTCCCTTCCTTCATATCAATAATTGCACCAATCATTCTAAGGAAAGGTCTACCAAGAATAATAGGACATGAAGGATTGCAATCTATATCAAGAACGATAAAATATACGGGCACATAATTCCTATTTCCAACAATAAGAACATCATTAATTCTTCCCACAGGTTTTTTAATAGTGGAATCCGCAAGATGCAAGTTTAGAGAGCAATCATCAAAATCACGAAAATCTAGCAAATCACACAAAGCCTTGGGAATAGTAGAGACACTAGCACCCAAATCACACAAAGCATGAAAATCATAATCTTTAATTTTAATTTTAGTAGTTGGTTCCCATTCATCATAGAGTTTTCTAGGGATAGAAACTTTCAACTCAAGTTTTTCTTCATAAGATTGCATCAAAGCATCAACAATGTGTTCGGTAAAGGCCTTATTTTGACTATAAGGACGAGGAGAATCTAGCACGGATTGCAACAAGGAAATACAACCAATCAAAGAGCAATTTTCATAATTAAATTCCTTGAGATCCAAAATAGTGGGTTTAGCATCATATAAGTTTTTATTTCTTTCAATCCCACTTTCATCAAATTCATCATCAAGATCTAGAAACTCCGAATTCTTAGAACGCCTTCTAGGTAAAGGAAGATCATATTCAGTTTCATCAAGATTCATATTGCAAAACAAAGATTTGATAGGGGACACATCAATAACTTTTAGATCTTCATCTTGATTTTCATAGGAATTGGAAAGAACACGCTTTAATAAAGGCATCTTTGGAAGCACACATCCTAGCGGTTCTTTCCTTGCACTCATCAATGGAAATTCTCATGGCTTTGAGAGACTCATTGATATCATGCTTAGGAGGAATAGATCTAAGCCTTAAAGAATCAATTTCAAGAGAAATTCTATCAATGTTCCTAGCCAAATCATCAACTTTAATCAATTTCTCTTCAAGCAAAGCATTAAAATTCTTTTGTGAATTCATAAACTCTTTAACACTACTCTCAAATTCAGAGGGCATATTATTAAAATTTCCATAAGAGTTGTTGTAGGAATTTCCATAATTATTAGACGGATTACTAGGATAAGGCCTAGGATTAAAATTCCCTCTATACGCGTTGTTTCCAAAACTATTCCTACCAACAAAATTCACATCCATAGATTCATTATTATTCTCAAGCAAAGTAGATAAAGTCATATCATTGGGATCAAGAGGAGTATTTTTAGGAGCAAACATCTTCATAAGTTCATCCATCTTTTCACTCAAAACATTGATTTCTTCTATAATATTATCAAGCAATTTGGTAGCATCTCCTAATGTAATTTCCATAAACGTGCCTCCCGCGGCCGAATCTAAAAGATTTCTAGAAGCAAAATTCAATACGGAATAAATTTTTTGTATGGTCATCCATAAATTCAAACCATGAGTAGGGCAAGTGCGAAGCATCAACTTCATTCTTTCCCAAGATTGGGCAACATGCTCATGATCAAGTTGTTTAAATTTCATGATATCGTTCCTAAGAGTGATAATCTTAGCGGGAGGAAAATACTTAGAGATAAAAGCATCTTTGCACTTCTTCCAAGAATCAATACTATTTTTAGGCAAAGATGAAAACCAAACTTTAGCACGATCTCTAAGTGAAAACGGAAATAACTTCAATTTGACAATATTGTTATCCGTATCTTTCTTCTTTTGTATATCGCACAAATCAACAAAATTATTTAGATGAGTAGCGGCATCTTCACTAGGAATACTGGCGAATTGATCTTTCATAACAAGATTCAGCAAAGCGGTATTGATTTCACAAGACTCATCATTATTAAGAGGAGCAATCGGAGTGCTAAGGAAATCATTATTATTGGTATTCGAGAAATCACACAATTTGGTATTATCTTGCACCATGGCAACAAGTAATCCAACACACAAGCAAATAGAAAGGCAACGGGAAAAAGGCAAACGGGAAAGAGAGGAGGAGATTGGGAAAGAGAGGGCAAATAAAACGGCAAGGCTGAAGTGGGGGAGAGGAAAACGAGAGGCAAATGGCAAATAATGTAATACGAGAGATAGGGATTGTGATGGGTACTTGGCATTGTTGACTTGCTTGCGTGAGCCTCCCCGGCAAGGGCGCCAGAAATTCTTCGTGCTACCTCTTGAGCACTGCGTTGGATTTCCCCGAAGAGGAGAGGATGATGCAGCAAAGTAGCGTAAGTATTTCCCTCAGTTTTTGAGAACCAAGGTATCAATCATGTAGGAGACCACGCACAAGTTCCTCGTACCTACACAAAACGATAGCAACTCGCAACGAACGCGATTAGGGGTTGTCAATCCCTTCACGGTCACTTACGAGAGTGAGATCTGATAGAGATGATAAATAATATTTTTGGTATTTTTGATAGATAGATGCAAAGTAAAAGTAAAAGGCAAAGTAAAAGCAAAGCAAGTAAATAAAGTGATAGAGATTGATATGATGAGAATAGACCCGGGGGCCATAGGTTTCACTAGTGGCTTCTCTCAAGAGCATAAGTATTCTACGGTGGGTGAACAAATTACTGTTGAGCAATTGACAGAATTGAGCATAGTTATGAGTATATCTAGGAAATGATCATGTATATAGGCATCACGTCCAAGACAAGTAGATCGAAACGATTCTGCATCTACTACTATTACTCCACTCATCGACCGCTCTCCAGCATGCATCTAGAGTATTAAGTTAAAAAAATAGTAACGCCTTAAGCAAGATGACATGATGTAGAGGGATAAATTCATGCAATATGATAAAAACCCCATCTTGTTATCCTCGATGGCAACAATACAATACGTGCCTTGCAACCCCTTCTGTCACTGGGTAAGGACACCGCAAGATTGAACCCAAAGCTAAACACTTCTCCCATTGCAAGAACTACCAATCTAGTTGTCCAAACCAAAAAGGATAATTCGAAGAGACTTGCAAACATAACTCAATCATACATAAAAGAATTCAGAGAAGAATCAAATATTTTCCATAGATAATAATGGATCATAAACCCACAATTCTTCGGTCTCAACAAACACACCGCAAAAAGAAGATTACATCAAATAGATCTCCACAAGAGAGGGGGAGAACTTTGTATTGAGATCCAAAAAGAAAGAAGAAGCCATCTAGCTACTAGCTATGGACCCGAAGGTCTGAAGTAAACTACTCACACTTCATCGGAGGGGCTATGGTGTTGATGTAGAAGCCCTCCATGGTGGATGCCCCCTCCGGCGGAGCTCCGGAACAGGCCCCAAGATGGGATCTCGTTGATACAGAAGGTTGCGGCGGTGGAATTAGATTTTTAGCTCCTGTTCTGATCGTTCGGGGGTACGTAGGCATATATAGGAGGAAGGAGTACATCGCTGGAGTGTTAGGGGGCCCACAAGGTAGGGGGGCACGCCCAGGGGGGGCACCCTCCACCCTCGTGACCGCCTCTGGCATTTCTTGGAGTAGGGTCCAAGTCTCCTGGATCACGTTCGGTGAGAAAATCACGTTCCCGAAGGTTTCATTCCGTTTGGACTCCGTTTGATATTCTGTTTCTTCGAAACACAGAAATAGGAAAAAAAAAAGCAATTCTGGGCTGGGCCTCCAGTTAATAGGTTAGTCCCAAAAATAATATAAAAGTGGAAAATAAAGCCCAATATAGTCCAAAACAGTAGATAAAGTAGCATGGAGCAATCAAAAATTATAGATACGTTGGAGACGTATCAGACGTCACGTTTGATACAACCTTGCGCCGGATACCTTTCCTGGTCCCCACGGCCTTCTTCTTGGCCTTCTTCTCCGACACCTCATAGGGCGCCGGAAACAACACCTTCGTTAGAATAGTCGATTCTATATCTTCAGGTAGCAGAGCCGGACAGTCAATCCGCTCCGATATCGCTGCCCAGTCCTGTTAAATTGGCATGGAGGCTTAGCTTCCTCCCGCGAATGTGCTGGTAAAAGACACATCTTGCAAAATATAAAAAACTCACCGGATGGGCTTGGCGTTTCGCGCTGAGTCCATGATCTTCGGTTATGGGTGGAGGGACCTCGTTGGCCTTGAAGAGCACCTTCCAGGCGTCTTCGTGCGTGGTGCCAAAAAGCTCTTGCAGCATCTGGTGTTCGGCCGGGTCGAACTCCCACAGATTATAAGCCCGTCTCTGACACGGAAGGATCCGACGGATGAGCATAACCTGGAACACATTGACAAGCTTTATTTTCTTGCCTATCATATTTTGCACGCAGGTCTGAAGTCCGGTCAGTTCCACCGCTGAGCCCCAGGCTAAGCCCTTCTCTTTTCAGGAGGTGAGCCGCATGGGGACGCCGGATCGAAATTCGGGGGTCGCCGCCCAGTTGGTGTCGCGCGGCTCGATGATGTAGAACCACCCCGATTTCCACCCCTTCACGGTCTCCACAAAGGAGCCTTCGGGCTAGGTGACATTGCGCATCTTGCCCACCATGGCGCCTCCGCACTCCGCTTGTTGTCCAACCACCACCTTTGGCTTCACGTTGAAGGTCTTCAGCCATAGGCCAAAGTGGGGCGTAATGCGGAGGAAGGCCTCACACACGACGATAAACGCCAAGATGTTGAGGATGAAATTGGGCGCCAGATCCTGGAAGTCCAGCCCGTAGTAGAACATAAGTCCGCGGGCGAATGGGTGGAGGGGGAATACCAGTCCGCAGACAAAGTGAGAGAGGAATACTACCCTTTCCTGGGGTTTCGGGGTAGGGATGATTTGCCCTTCATCCGGAAGCCAATGCACGATGTTCTCGGACAGATTTCTGGCCTCCCGAAGCTTCGTGATGTCTCCCTCCGTAACGGAGGAGGCCATCCACTTGCCTCCCGCTCCGGACATGCTTGGAATGGCTTTGCGGAGAAGGTGAAAACTTGGGCGTTGGAGCTCAAGAATGGATGAGCAGAGGAAGAAGAAGGCGTGGGGCATGGGTGAAAAAAGGGGAATCCTTATCTCTTTATAAAGGCGGTAGAAACCATGCGCCTTCCCACTTGCCCTGGAAACTCGCTTATTCCCCAAGCGCCGTGTTGGCGGCGCGGTTGGGTTACCCACACCCGTACTGATGAGTGTCCCGTTATAACGGGAGACGATCTCTGCTTCGACAAGACGTGCCTATGAAACCGCCTCACAAGATGTGTAGTAGCAAGTTGAGAAAAACGGTTCGAATATTGACCGAGCCACGGCGTGATGTCACGCTATGAAAAGTTGTGAGCAGATTAGACTTGTGGAATATTGAGCTCTCTACGGTGGTATGTGGAATTTGTTTTGTAGAGCCGGACATGATTTTTGTGTTCAAGATCTTCTATGGAGTATTTAGAGAAGGAACCCGCCTTGCAATGCCGAAGACAATCTGCGCGCCAGACTCATCGTCATTGAAGCCTGGTTCAGGGGCTACTGAGGGAGTCCAGGATTAGGGGGTCCTCAGACAGCCGGACTATATGCTTATGCCGGACTATTGGACTATGAAGATACAAGATTGAAGACTTCGTTCCATGTCCGGGTGGGACTCTCCTTTGCGTGTAAGGCAAGCTTGGCAATTCAGATATGTAGATTCCTTCCTCTGTAACCGATTCTGTGTAACCCTAGCCCCCTCCGGTGTCTATATAAATCGGAGGGTTTAGTCCATAGGACAACAACAATCATAATCATAGGCTAGCTTCTAGGGTTAGCCTCTACGATCTCGTGGTAGATCCACTCTTGTAATACTCATATCATCAAGATCAATCAAGCAGGAAGTAGGGTATTACCTCCATAGAGAGGGCCCGAACCTGGGTAAACATTGTGTCCCCCGCCTCCTATTACCATTAGCCTTAGACGCATAGTTCAAGACCCCCTACCCGAGATCCGCCGGTTTTGACATCAACAGTCGTGGTGGTGCTCGAGGAAGAGGAGGGCGGGGTGGCGCTCCGGTTGTGCCCCTGCCGGCGGATCCTCCCCTGATAGAAGGCCATGCTGGAGACCAGCCCCGAGAATTCTTCAACAGGTTGTATAAGCCTCTGTGCGGCCATGTTTGTCTTCCTACGCTGTTTGCTCGGGAAATGGATCTCGATCTACCGCACGCCTTGAGGCTGCACATGAGGGGTTGTGGGAACGGCGGCATGTGGATCGACGTCGACTTCCCTGCTCCTCACCTCATGTACCTCTGTCGTGGTTGGAAGACCTTTGCTCATGCCCATAGCTAGTCGGAGGGGCACATTATCTAGTTCAAATTAATGGAGAGTGGCCTGCTCTCCGTCAAGGTCTTCGGGCGCTCAGGAATTCGCTTAGGGTGATGTGCGGAGAGCTTCACCGATGACTGAAGCTCCTCCTTGAGAGATAGCGACGAGGAGGGTTGTGACGGCGATGACGACGCAGGCGGGCGGGAGGGCAACGACTCTGACTCCGGCTGACCGCCACCTGTACCATCTTCATGAGGCGGGAGCACCATCATCTACATTCGCATCTCCTCCCCGGCAACACGATTTGCCGGGGAGTTGGATGCAGAGGTGGGTATGGTGCTCCCGGGCTCCTCCAGCAGCCTTCCAGCTGGGCCTTGGCCGGCTTCGTCTCGGGCTACAGCTCCATTAGCCCTGCTGCGCCTTGCTGGCCCTGGTGGCGGTGGTCGATGGGTCACCTCCGCTGTGCTCTCGATCGACGCGTTCACCGTCGCCCCTCCCTTACCCCCTTTGCCTTCACCTGTCATGCCTTGTCGGGGAAACCGATCACCTATGGGGTCACAAGGATCCCTTCTATGTTCGGCAGGGGTTTAGTTGCACGAAGAGCAGGTCGAGTCACTAGCACACAGAGGATTTTTGTCCAGGTTCAGGCTGCAAAGATGCGTAATACCCTAGTCCTGCTTTATCTGGTTATATGAGTGTTCTTGAGCTTTTGGACTAGCTACGATGTGTGCTTTGTCCAAAAGTCTGAATCCCCTCTCTCTGTGCTTGGGCCTCCTTTTATATGCAAAGTGTTGCCACAGTGGCACACAGAAGGTGGCAAGCTATAGTGATACGAGCTTATCGCTCGATCAACATAGGACAAGCGCATTTAATGCGAGGCCTACGTGTCCTCTCGCTTTATTGGAGATGGCAACAGAGGCCATCCCGTCCTTCACCGCTCCCCCTTGTGTTGCCACGCATCTGGGCTGACGAGGCATGCAGCGCCACACTGGCCAACCAGCTGCTGTGTTGGCAAAGTGGTAAGCTTCCACGAAGATCTGCATGCCGCCACGCAGGGGCCTACTTCGCCGGCATGCTTATCATCGCGTCGGAGTGGTGGTGAGGTGGTGGAACCCTGTCGAGCATGGCCTCGCCGCGGCCCAGCAGTCATCCTCGGTATGGCTTGCCGGGGGCCTTGGGGTCGTCCCCGGCAAGGGTCTTGCCGGGGGTCTTCATCATTTGACCCCACATGGACCCGTGGGTTGTCGATCTTCCTGAGGAGCCGCATGCTACTAGGCATGTGCTCTCCAAGCCTTGATCTTGAACATTGTCGATGGTGTCAGAGCTCTCGACCCCAAGGGTGGTGGCCTAGCTGGTCTCTTCACTAGTTGCGCCTGGCAAGGGGCTTGCCGGGAGCCGCGCAGGTCGCCTTAGCAAGGCTTGTTGCCGGGCATGGCCCTGCTTGCCTCTTGCTGCTCGCTACTCTGGGCAGCCGTCTTGATGTTCTTTGTTCTTGTCTCCTGCTATCTTCTTCTGCCTCGCCAAGCCTTGCTGTGGGGGTGGCTGCGACCTTTCGTACACAAATAAGGGGTACAGAAGTACCCACACTTTTGTACATCGATAGGAGCCCCCGGGCCTGGGCCACACATAGGCGCATGGCGTAGTTGGGCAAGGCCCAAAGCAGTGTGCGGGCGGGCATGGCAGAGGCGAACCGCCATGATCTTTCTGGCAGTTGTGCTTCCCCACAACTTGCGTCGAGGGCGTGACGTGGGGGTCGTGCGTGGAGTGATCTCAGCATGCTTGCATCACCCCATGGTGAATAGTAATGAGGTGGCCCGTTCTGCCTCAAAAAAGTGGGAGGAATCGTGGGACTGCAGCTCATTTACTCTCCTTGCCCTCCTCAATCTTGGAGCCGCCGCTCCATGTCTCCTCCTCCGCCCGCCTTTTTCGCCACGTACGCTGCCTACATGGCGTGGGGTAGGTGATGGATGCATGGGATATGGGAAAGCATGCTATGGCCGATACCCATGCGCCTTTGATTGGTGCGGGGAGGGCGGTCGATGGCCTTGCTTGTTATTAGTGGCTTTAACGAGCAGGATTTGAAAGGTTTTTTCAGAGGCACAAAGCCAGCCTTCCGTCTCCTTGGGTTGGCTATAAAAAGGGGCCAGGAGGAGGAGGAGAGGCATCTTCTCGCATCTCCCCCCTTCCCTGTTCTCCATCCATCACCATGGTCGTCTCTCCGGGGAGGCGACCAGATCTTCTTCCCGCCAGAAAGCCGCGACAGTGAAGGAAGAGCCAGATGCTCAAGGCGAAGGCGTCGGACGGGACCGCAGTCGGCGAGGTGGTCGAGGCAGAGGCGGGCGTGGAAGAGGGGCATCCGCAGTGCCACCTTCTCCGCCTCCGTCTCCTCCTGCATCGTCGAGCGACCATGTTGGAGACACGACATTGGAGTTCATCTTGCAGTTGCATGAGTCGCCGCGTAGCCGCCTCCGCCTTCTCGAGGCATTCGCAAGGGTGCTGGAGATCGACCGACCACCAAAGTAGAGGTTTCACATGGAAGGGTGTTGCAATGGTGACATGTAGGTGAACACAAAGTTCCCCGTCCCTCATGTAATGCTCCTTTGCCGGGGTTGGAAAACCTTCGCACGCGCCGACTGCTTGATAAAGGGGAACGTTTTGTACTTCATACTAGTCGAGAGTGACCTACTGTCCATCAAGGTCTTCGGGCGCTCGAGACACAGGCTAGGGTGTTGCGCAGAGAGCTTGACCGATGACGAGAGCTCCTCCTTGGGTGACGGCAGCAAGGAGGACGGCGACAACAATGACGCGAGTTGCGGGTGGGAGGATGACGGGTCCAACTAGGTGTCGGACACACCTTCCCTGGCGACGCCGGTAGCACCATCATCTGCACCTGGCCTCCTTCTCGGCAGGGCGATTTGCCGGGGGGTTGTTCTTGGCGGTGGCTTCCGAAGCCAGCTCCTTGAACTTCTCGGGGTTGCTACTCTGGTGGCTGGCGCTGGAGGGCCGGAGAAGACGAAGAAGGCGGGTGGCAGGCCGTCAAGTCGGACTGCAATGGCACCGACGCCTTTGTCTCGTATTGGCGAACCGCTGCCTCATCTTCCAGCTTCTTCCCCAGTAACCTCATCGCCAGCCCTCTTTTGGACGGCCGCCAGGAGGCTCTCTTGGTGTCTTCTGCTGCTGGTACCTCGCCTAGGCACTCTTTTTGTCTCCTGCTGTCCTAGTCCGCTTCCTGAGGAGAGGGACAAGAAAGGGATTACGGGCACCTCATCTTTTTTAAAAATCTTAAGCCCGCGGGCACTTTTCAAACTTAGACTTTCGAATTACTTGCTCATGTTTACATCCCGTATGAATTGTACTTGTAAACAATGTATTAATGAAGAAAAGGGTGCTTGCCGGGTTCTTTTGTGCGCGAGCGAGGCTCACACCGAGGAGCGAGTCCTTGTTATCTTAAGATAAATATCGTCACCCGGCAACAGGCCTTGTCATCTTCCCGCTCCATAGCTCATCTACACTCATGCCCTTGGTGGGAGTAGGAGCGGAGCAGGATCAGGCCCTTTGTTTATTTCATTTCCATCGCACCACAACCAAGTTCCGGCCTAACTGGCGGGAAAAGCGGGGGCACGGTGGTATAGGAATGAACGAAGTTTCATATGTCCAAGTTTCATACGGAAGTACATGGGGCGAGACAAAAAGACTTATTTAAGTCTGTAGCCCCCGGCAACTTTGGCTTGCCGTGGTTGAATGCTTGAAGTTGCAGTCCCCGGCAACCTTGGCTTGCCGGGGTCAGGACACCGATCTATCTCCTCAACTCCAAAGGGTTTGGAAGAAATGCCCGGGCATCCTGCGAACCAAAAAGGACCGGAAGAAACAGAAAGACGCGCACTCAACCTCCATGCTAGGGATTAGTCGCGGTTAAGCACTATCGAACCTAGCACAGAGGGAGAAAAACTTGACCTAGCATGCATGCTAAAACTTAGGGCGCTAGTGCTTCATTTATTTATCTGTTGCTCAGGGTCTGCGCCTGGCTTGTACAAAGGGTGACATGCCTGGTCGGCAAGGCTTGTACAAAAGGTGGTCTGCCAGGGGGCCCGGTGTCAGGACCCCGATCCTAAGTCACACCGGTCTAGCATGTAACACATCATATCACTTTGCGGCCTCACGCACGGTATTCCCACGGGTGCCACCTTACCTGGCCCGGGACCGTTTGCGCCTTTTGGCTCACGTATATGATAGTGTCGCTAGCATCCATATGACAAAGAACCCGGGCTGACATGGCTAGTCATGAACCCAAAGTGGCACTAACTTACAGGGACAGGCATCCATGACCCAGCATCGAACGTGTCGGTCATCAGCGAGTGAATCCAGGCTGTAGCACTGGGCTAGCAGGACTCCGGTGAACCGGGCTGTAGCGGGCTAACAGGACTCCGGTATTCATCGCGTGACATTTCCCCGAAGGGACAGACACAGGAACGAAGAAGGACACATGCCGGCCAGCCTAAGTGTTCCGGAGCAGTAGCAAGCTACCATGGCTCAGTGGAAACACTAGGAGACATCTCCCGGTAAGAGAGGCTACTAAGGATAAACAACTAGATAGTCAGATCCCACACATACCAAGCATTTCAATAACATACACACGATATGCTCGATATGTGTAAATACAACATGGCATCACAACATGACTCTACAACACAAGTATTTTATTCAATAGGCTCCGAGGAGTGAGATATTACAAACATGGGTCTCATGACCCAACACTCAGAGCATACAAGTCAAAGCACAAGCGGAAGCTATCATGTCTGAGTACAGACATCTATAAATGAAAAAGGCTGAAAGCCTGACTATCTACCAGATCCTGCCGAGGGCACAAGATCGTAGCTGAGGTAAGAAGCTAAACGTCGAAGTCCAAGCGGAACTACTAGTGAGAGTGAAGTCTCTCTGCAAAAACATAAAATAGGCAAACGTGAGTACAAATGTACCCAGTAAGACTTACATCAGAACTAACTACATATGCATCATTATCAACAAAGGGGATGGTGGGGTTTAACTGCAGCAAGCCAGCTTTGACTCGGTGGCTATCCTGAACTACGACTGCAAGTAACTCTTTTGAGGTGGCGCACACGAGTCCACATATTCACCATATCAATAAACCACTATGGATTCGCTCTCGTCTCCCTACGAGAATGCCATCCATAGCACTCACGCTTATCTTGCGTATTTTAGAGTATCCACTTTCACTTGTCTATGAACTATGCAAGGGGTCCAAGTTTCCATATCCGAGGAATCCGGCTATTCGAATACATAGTGATAACCCTGCAGGGGTGTACTTCTTCACACACGCTTTCGCCACTTATCGCCCTGTACACGTCATGTACCTCGGCAACCTTCAAGCGGAAGCCGGGCGAGGGAGTCGGCCATGACCTGACTAACCGAACAAGTCTCTAGTCTAGGTTTATCGCCTATTCGGGTTCCATCCGCAAGGAGATCCGGCCGGGGTGTCGCTCACGACCCCAAATGATGTGTGCAGGGTTCCCAAGCCCACCTCGACGGGTGGATGTACGCTTGGTACACCGTGCCACTGTGCCTAGTCTGTCCCAAGCCCACCTGTACCGGGTACCACTTGGTACACTACTAACACTACCTACAAACACCAGAAACTAGTTGCAACTCCTGGACAGAGATCAAGTTGATGAATAAGTCGAGAGGGGTCGAGTTACCGGAACCCAATGTGTGGTAGTAATTGTTCATGGATCACAAACACAGAACTCAGTTCCTGAGGACGGCTGCAATGAGACAACCCACCATGTACTCCTACATGGCCTCTCACCGCTACCTTTACCAAATCGTGTTCACACACTTAGTTCATACACAGTAGGACATGTTCACACGCCTCTGATTCATCCCCGATGAATCAGACCTGACTCAACTCTAAGCAGTAGCAGGCATGACAAACAACATGAATGAGTAGGCACAACAGGGCTCAAACAACTCCTACTCATACTAGTGGGTTTCATCTATTTACTGTGGCAATGACAGGTCATGCAGAGGATAAGGGGTTCAGCTACCGCAGCAAGTAACAAATATGTCGTTGTTGTCCTAATGCAGTAAAAGAGAGCAGGGGCGAGAGAGTAGGATTGTATCGGGATGAACAAGGGGGTTTTGCTTGCCTAGCACTTCTGAAGATAGCATTGAGTCTTCATCAGTGTCAACGATCACATCGTCGGTACAACGACTATCAAGGGGGAAACAACACCGACAAACACAGAAGAAACATGATCAATGCAATGCACAATATGATGCATGCTATGACATGGCAATATGAATGTGTTTTGGGCTAATGCACCTAGCTATGATTTAAATGAAGTTGGTTTGAATACATGATTCAAACTCCAACTCCACATATGATTATTTAAATGCCCTTTATTTGTTTTGTCCAAAACAGAGGACAAACATTGTTCAAACATGCATTAAAATGGTACAGATGGATTCCTTGAATTTTTCTGATAATTTTTCATATATAAATTATTTCATTCTGACTTACGGTTGATTTTCTATGATTTATTGAAGTTTAGGGCATTTTTTGAATTTTCCTGAATAATAATAAATCCAGAAAATGATTTATGTTATCAACACCACGTCATTGGGACGTCAGCAGAGTCAACTGGGCGCCCCAGCTCAAACCTGACCAGTGGGGTCCACTGGTCAGTGACACAACTAATTAACCAAGTTAATTAGCCTTAAGTTAATTCTAACTAACTGTTTGTGGGACCGGGGCCCACTGGTCAGCGACTAATCAGCTAACTAACCTAGGTTAATTAGTGTTAAACTAATACTAACTAAATGTCAGGGGGGTGGCCCACACGTCAGTGACACACAGGGAAGCTCAAACCTGGGTCAACTCGCCGGAGTTGACCCGCGGCTCGTCGCCGGCGGAGCCAGAGACGGCGGAGGGGGTCGGAATTCCTCCTCCGGCGACCAAATGGCCGGCGGAGGGCATCTACGTGACGCTGAAGATCCCGCGCGTCGAGTGGTGCAGTCAGTTATGCCGGGGGCGATCTATATCGACGGCGGCGAGCTCAAAGGCGGCGGCCGGAGTTCGGGTCTTAGCGGTTCCGGCGTTGCGTTTCACGACAGGAGCAATTGGAGGGGGTTTTGGTCTTCTGGCATTGTGCTGAGCACGTCGGTGCGTTCGATGGTAGCTCTAGGTGACGGTGGCCACGGTGGCGACATGGCCCGCGGAGCCGAGCTCGCGGCTCCGGTGGAATCGAGACTACAGGGCGCAATCGAGGCGGGGAAGAGAGAGGGGAGGCGTAGGAGCTCACAGCGGTGCCGTAGGGATGGTTAGCCGGCTCGGGGACGTCCTGCGTGCGGCGGATCGACGACGATGGTGGCCGGAGCCTGAGGTGGAAGACGACGGCGATGGCGACGTTGCTGGCCTCCCGGGGTCGCGTGCATCGTGTGTGTAGCTCCACGGGGTCGGGACGGAACTCAGGGATGCAGAGAGGGAGCGAGGGGGTGGCTGTGGCCGTGGGGGAGCTCGTCGGCGGCGACGGCTGCGTTCGGGCGAGTGAGAGAGAGGAAGCAGAGGAGAGAAACGAGGGAGAGGGAGAGAGCGAGGGGGTCCAGGGGGTCGGGGCGGCGCCGAGGAGATGACGCGCGGTGTCGCGGTGGCCAGGCGATGCAGGCAGGCAGCCTGGTGGCGTGGCGAGCTCGGGCGCGTGCGTCGTGTCCTTCTGGCGAGGGAGGAAGACGACAGGGGGGGAAGCGGCGATGGGTTGGGCCGGTGGAAGCTGGGCCGGCTCTGCTGCAGGTGAGCGCCAGGTAAGTGGCTGGGCTTCTCTCTTTTATTTCTGTTTTAGTTTTCTATTTTTTTATTACTCTGTTTTGAATTAGTAAAAATACTAACTCATTTAATAAAATCCCGACAAAAATTGTGGGCACTATTTGGATTATTTCCAATAGCCCCCAAGTACTTTCAGGATTATTTGGACATTTAAAAAAATATTATAAAATTTAAATGTCCAAATTCAAATACTTATGAATTAATCCAGTGACCAAATGTGACATGAAAAATGTGCAGCACCTCTGGTTCTGGTTTAAAGCATTTTTTCCAGAAATGATGAACATTTTCTAAAGCCATTTGGATTCACTGAAAAATATTTTTGGTTGAACCTATTTGAATTCCTTTAATGCTAGGGTTTAGGCAATCCCCATCAAGTTCCAAATAAGTTTAAACATGATGCATGGATGCAATGCCACTAGTTACAAGCAAGCTCTAGGGCTGTGACAACTCACCCCCACTAAACAAGAATCTCGTCTCGAGATTCAAGCGGAGGGTAAGGTGAAGGGGGAACGCAAACTAGCACAATCTTCACGATCTAGGTTGCACTTCAAATGAACGTTGATTCGTTCACCATCATTGTCTCGAAGTCTTGCTCTGAGAACTCCAACTAACATGACAACGAGAGGGAAGGGAAGACCCTGAAAGAATTGTTCTTCTCGAAGGTCGAACAACTCAGGATTAACCCACGGAATGAGACATAGCAACATCTCTCGAGCTGAGAGACGAAGCACACATCCATAGGAATGGAGTGAAGCAGATGACGAAGGTTCACTAGGTAGACAACAATTTCACACCTAAGAAGGTGGTAAACGATTGTCAACGTAGCGAGGAGTTGAGTTGCCATGATACCACAACGACACACCTTAGGGATGGTGACTCGTAGATATATCCCCTTAGGTGGCAAAAAGAATTACCTTTGATTCAGAGATCATTGAAACTCTTTAAACCAGCCTAAGGCAATTCTCGAGCGATCGTTTGGAGGGGTTCGGTAGAATGGCATACTCGGACTTGGATGATGTGGATTACCTTGTTGAAGACAACGTAATGGATGAACTGCTTACCACCGAGAATGGAAGGGACCCATGGTAGAATGGCACATTGGCGGTGCAAGCTGGGAACAAAATGCAAATGCTGGGAATGATTCTGGTAACTAGGGAAGGACCCAACAATAGAGAGTGAATTCACTGTTTGAAAAGGTCATAGCATAATCGAGGAAACTGAGAGCAATCCAGTTAGTGCCAATGATAACACCTAGCGCTTGTGCGTGCTCTCAAGAACTTGAGCATTTCCACAATCATCAAGGTTTTACCAATATCCGTGTCAAGGATCCTGGCAACACAACTTGCTACCATGATGAATGATGATGGATGATGCAGATGCAAAGGAAGATAACACTTTCTCAGATTTCACCCTTGGCGGGGCCAAGGAAATAAGATCTGGAAGATTGACCGAGGGACATTTAGCACTCCGCTTCTAATGCTCTCCTTGATGTGCTAGCGTAACCCATTTACATGGTTTGGTATCTAGAACATCAAGTAAAAGATCGGACTTTGGGAGCATAAACGAAAATCCATAAGGAACAACTAGGGAGTAAATCCTATGAAATACCTATGGGGAGGTGGCCAACTTCCTCAATCAAGATATTATAATAACAGGTCTTCCGGCTGGGTGTGTTGGCCACGACATCCACTTTACCGGTTTCCGAGGGACCGATATTATAGTTCTTGGGAAATGTTCCAAACCATCATATCTGCCTGAGATTCAGATCTGGTTGGTGTCAGGATATTCCAGACCCATCGAGTCTAGGAAGAAAAATGAAAGTTTGCAACACAAATCGACGAGATGACGTTGCGAGATTCTCGGGAAATGAACTACGATAGCAAGCTCCAAAGCATGAGCTGGTTCTACTACGCACGTGTGAACACGCTGTTCCAGGCAAACATGATCACATGGTAGTCTTACAATAAAATACTACCGAGTTCGGGTAGGGAACCATCATTGAGGATATCGAAGTTTTGTGCATGACCTAGGATTAGCACATCAACTCCTTTTCCTTGAACAAATCAATCAGTGGCTTGGTGTGCTACGCAATACATATGGAGTGGAGGTAATTAATCTACCAAACCACAGTATACTTTGCACATGCATGACTGACTTGGGACGATTCCAGAGGAAGCAAAACTAACTTTCTCAAACCCACGCCGGCAACTTACATCAAATGCACGTGAATCAAAGGAAGTCACTTCTTTCATCCAACATATACTTCATGAACGGGGCATGAAGAAATGCTTTCAAAAGTTTCCGACACTAGCTTAATGTTCAACAAAATCATGGAGGAGATAAGGATGTTGTCAATGGGCTCAACAACAATTCATCCGGGTTCCCTTTTAAAAGGAATTCCATAGTTAAGTGAACACGGTGATAGCATTGGTCAGACCCGAAAGATATAATGGTGTATGCTCGAGGAACAACCACGAGTAAGACAACATTACGAATATCGTTGGTACTGATTTGATTGATGATATCCCACACTCAAATCAAAGGATTGATAAGACAATAGGTCCAGCAACTGATCACAGGGACCAATCGATGAAGATATCATCTTTCTTCAACACACACTACACAAGAATATCCCTTTGGAATGAACTAAGTCAGGCAAGCTTTTATCTTCCAACTCTCCAAGTTGTTGTCTAGCTTAACCAACTAGCTCAGGTATATCTAACACCGATCTTGGAGAGAGGGTGGTTCACAAGAAACCAACTTGATCACGAGCTCAACATAGCGGTCAGGTGACAACCTGGTAATACTTCCGAGAAGATCTTCGGAAAATCACGAACCACTGGTATGTTACGAAACTCGAGAACAATCTTGTTTTTGAGGGCAAGACGATATGATCAAAAGGGCGAGGGATTGCCAAAATCCTAACTCCTTGATCGAAGAGTGCACCAGGAAATAAGGACTAGGTAGCACAATCAGTCTTAGAATGATGATTCAAGAACCAACACACTAGGAATGAAATTATTGTCCATTAACTACCAAACAACAGAGTTGCTAGCAGTATTGATTTCACACACCACGATTCACTTGTCGGCATTCTTGTCACAATAACACAGGAACCTAGGAATGAACAATGATGGCAAGAAGTATCACTGTACCAAGAGTTCATAGGATGGTGTGCAATTCCTACAATAATCCCGATATACAAGATGGTAATACTCCAAGGTAGAGCAGAACAAAAGCTGGGTTAGCAATTTGTTCTGCGGAGCACAACTTCTTTGACCCAATCCTGGATATGGAAGGGGTACTGGAGTTTGTTTCTCCTAGTCATTCCGGAATAGAATGGCTTGACGGACCACAAGAGTGATAGGCGTCGATGAACAAATGCACGCATCAACTTGACTATCAACTGATAGACAAGGATCAAAATACAACTACAGAGGGACAACTCAAAAGAACATATGATTTCCTGAGTTGTGGATGCATGGTTTAGCATGTCGAACGAAGTTCAACATATTTCTTCCGGATAACCCATGCAGAAAGGTAGAACTGGCAGAGCCACAATATAGAATGGAGAACCCATCGAGAGCACTCCTGTTGTGATCTTTTGATCCAACAAACTTCTGCCAAGAATGGTTCATGGTATTTGGAAGAAGGAAATACCACGGACCTCGAGGACTATCGCAAAGGTTACTAATATCCTAAAGGAACTAGCAAACACTATCAACACGAGGTAAGTAGTGTGAATCTCGGGTTCAAAACCCGGAAGTAGAATACCTACTACTAAGTAGCATCACGGGATGCTTTCGGGAATAAAGGCTAGAATGATCACACTGGAAACACAAAACATGGCTAGACTACTAGATGATCCCCTGAGACACCTAGGGTCATAATAATAACTCCAATATAAAGGTCGAGGCAGTAGAGTACCTCAACTCAACAATTTGTGTGATTAACCTGGCCTAAAAAGACATTGAAACCAGAGGAAGAGGATTTTGCAAATGCATCAGACTCTTTGGAAACCTGGGATGACTCGGACAGCATAACGGCTGTAAATGCTCAGAAAAGATTTGAGACATTCACAAAAATGGTGGCATAACCACTCAGAAGCACAATAATAAGGTTTGGAGATCAACAATTAACATACGGAAGTAGTAGGAACTGGACTAAGGCTTACGTCCAACAATCTTACAGGTCTACGGATTAGTAACACGTGATCCTGATAGATAGATGAGAAGGCCTAATTCTTAATCCCCGTAGAAGAGAAGAGGATGACTCAGATCTGAAGGCCATGAGACATAAGGAGTAAAAAAAGAGCCTTACGTTCCATCCCACAATCAATTCCCTTATATAACTAAAGAATTTCTAGACTCAACTTCGACCAGTTTGGCTTGGTAATCCTACAGGCAGTCTGGATCTGATACCAACGCTGTCAGGACCCCGATCCTAAGTCACACCGATCTAGCATGTAACACATCATATCACTTTGCGGCCTCACGCACGGTATTCCCACAGGTGCCACCTTACCTGGCCCGGGACCGTTTGCGCCTTTTGGCTCACGTATATGATAGTGTCGCTAGCATCCATATGACAAAGAACCCGGGCTGACATGGCTAGTCATGAACCCAAAGTGGCACTAACTTACAGGGACAGGCATCCATGACCCAGCATCGAACGTGTCGGCCATCAGCGAGTGAATCCAGGCTGTAGCACTGGGCTAGCAGGACTCCGGTGAACCGGGCTGTAGCGGGCTAACAGGACTCCGGTATTCATCGCGTGACATTTCCCCGAAGGGACAGACACATGAACGAAGAAGGACACATGCCGGCCAGCCTAAGTGTTCCGGAGCAGTAGCAAGCTACCATGGCTCGGTGGAAAGACTAGGAGACATTTCCCGGTAAGAGAGGCTACTAAGGATAAACAACTAGATAGTCAGATCCCACACATACCAAGCATTTCAATAACATACACACAATATGCTCGATATGTGTAAATACAACATGGCATCACAACATGACTCTACAACCCAAGTATTTTATTCAATAGGCTCCGAGGAGCGAGATATTACAAACATGGGTCTCATGACCCAACACTCAGAGCATACAAGTCAAAGCACAAGCGGAAGCTATCATGTTTGAGTACAGACATCTATAAATGAAAAAGGCTGAAAGCCTGACTATCTACCAGATCCTGCCGAGGGCACAAGATCGTAGCTGAGGTAACAAGCTAAATGTCGAAGTCCAAGCGGAACTACTAGTGAGAGTGAAGTCTCTCTGCAAAAACATAAAATAGGCAAACGTGAGTACAAATGTACCCAGCAAGACTTACATCAGAACTAACTACATATGCATCATTATCAACAAAGGGGATGGTGGGGTTTAACTGCAGCAAGCCAGCTTTGACTCGGTGGCTATCCTGAACTACGACTGCAAGTAACTCTTTTGAGGTGGCGCACACGAGTCCACATATTCACCATATCAATACACCACAATGGATTCGCTCCCGTCTCCCTACGAGAACGCCATCCATAGCACTCACGCTTATCTTGCGTATTTTAGAGTATCCACTTTCACTTGTCCATGAAGTATGCAAGGGGTCCAAGTTTCCATATCCGAGGAATCCGGCTATTCGAATACATAGTGATAACCCTGCAGGGGTGTACTTCTTCACACACACTTTCGCCACTTATCGCCCTGTACACGTCATGTACCTCGGCAACCTTCAAGCGGAAGCCGGGCGAGGGAGTCGGCCACGACCTGACTAACCGAACAAGTCTCTAGTCCAGGTTTATCGCCTATTCGGGTTCCATCCGCAAGGAGATCCGGCCGGGGTGTCGCTCACGGCCCCAAACGATGTGTGCAGGGTTCCCCAGCCCACCTCGACGGGTGGATGTATGCTTGGTACACCGTGCCACTGTGCCTAGTCTGTCCCAAGCCCACCTGTACTGGGTACCACTTGGTAGACTACTAACACTACCTACAAACACCAGAAACTAGTTGCAACTCCTGGACAGAGATCAAGTTGATTAATAAGTCGAGAGGGGTCGAGTTACCGGAACCCAATGTGTGGTAGTAACTGTTCATGGATCACAAACACAGAACTCAGTTCCTGAGGACGGCTGCAATGAGACAACCCACCATGTACTCCTACATGGCCTCTCACCGCTACCTTTACCAAATCGTGTTCACACACTTAGTTCATACACAGTAGGACATGTTCACACGCCTCTGATTCATCCCCGATGAATCAGACCTGACTCAACTCTAAGCAGTAGCAGGCATGACAAACAGCATGAATGAGTAGGCACAGCAGGGCTCAAACAACTCCTACTCATACTAGTGGGTTTCATCTATTTACTGTGGCAATGACAGGTCATGCAGAGGATAAGGGGTTCAGCTACCGCAGCAAGTAACAAATATGTCGTTGTTGTCCTAATGCGGTAAAAGAGAGCAGGGGCGAGAGAGTAGGATTGTATCGGGATGAACAAGGGGGTTTTGCTTGCCTGGCACTTCTGAAGATAGCATTGAGTCTTCATCAGTGTCAACGATCACATCGTCGGTACAACGTCTATCGAGGGGGAAACAACACCGGCAAACACAGAAGAAACATGATCAATGCAATGCACAATATGATGCATGCTATGACATGGCAATATGAATGTGTTTTGGGCTAATGCACCTAGCTATGATTTAAATGAAGTTGGTTTGAATACATGATTCAAACTCCAACTCCACATATGATTATTTAAATGCCCTTTATTTGTTTTGTCCAAAACATAGGACAAACATTGTTCAAACATGCATGAAAATGGTACAGATGGATTCCTTGAATTTTTCTGATAATTTTTCATATATAAATTATTTCATTCTGACTTACGGTTGATTTTCTATGATTTATTGAAGTTTTGGGCTTTTTCTGAATTTTCCTGAATAATAATAAATCCAGAAAATGATTTATGGCGTCAGCACCACGTCATTGGGACGTCAGCAGAGTCAACTGGGCGCCCCAGGTCAAACCTGACCAGTGGGGTCCACTCATCAGTGACACAACTAATTAACCAAGTTAATTAGCCTTAAGTTAATTCTAACTAACTGTTTGTGGGCCGGGGCCCACTGGTCAGCGACTAATCAGCTAACTAACCTAGGTTAATTAGTGTTAAACTAATACTAACTAAATGTCAGGGGGGTGGCCCACACGTCAGTGACACACGGGAAAAGTCAAACCTGGGTCAACTCGCCGGAGTTGACCCGCGGCTCGTCGCCGGTGGAGCCAGAGACGGCGGAGGGGGTCGGAATTCCTCCTCCGGCGACCAAATGGCCAGCGGAGGGCATCTACGTGACGCTGAAGATCCCGCGCGTCGAGTGGTGCAGTCAGTTATGCCGGGGGCGATCTATATCGACGGCGGCGAGCTCAAAGGCGGCGGCCGGAGTTCGGGTCTTAGCGGTTCCGGCGTTGCGTTTCATGACAGGAGCAATTGGAGGGGGTTTTGGTCTTCTGGCATTGTGCTGAGCACGTCGGTGCGTTCGGTGGTAGCTCTAGGTGACGGTGGCCACGACGGCGACATGGCCCGCGGAGCCGAGCTCGCGGCTCCGGTGGAATCGAGACTACAGGGCGCAATCGAGGCGGGGAAGAGAGAGGGGAGGCGTAGGAGCTCACAGCGGTGCCGTAGGGATGGTTAGCCGGCTCGGGGACGTCCTACGTGCGGCGGATCGACGACGATGGTGGCCGGAGCCCGAGGTGGAAGACGACGGTGATGGCGACGTTGCTGGCCTCCCGGGGTCGCGTCCGTCGTGTGTGTAGCTCCACGGGGTCGGGACGGAGCTCAGGGATGCGGAGAGGGAGCGAGGGGGTGGCTGTGGCCGTGGGGGAGCTCGTTGGCGGCGACGGCTGCGTTCAGGCGAGTGAGAGAGAGGAAGCAGAGGAGAGAAACGAG
>NC_041389.1:86724531-86742275 GCF_002162155.2 Triticum dicoccoides
GTGAGCGCCAGGTAAGTGGCTGGGCTTCTCTCTTTTATTTCTGTTTTAGTTTTCTATTTTTTTATTACTCTGTTTTGAATTAGTAAAAATACTAACTCATTTAATAAAATCCCGACAAAAATTGTGGGCACTATTTGGATTATTTCCAGTAGCCCCCAAGGACTTTCAGGATTATTTGGACATTTAAAAAAATATTATAAAATTTAAATGTCCAAATTCAAATACTTATGAATTAATCCAGTGACCAAATGTGACATGAAAAATGTGCAGCACCTCTGGTTCTGGTTTAAAGCATTTTTTCCAGAAATGATGAACATTTTCTAAAGCCATTTGGATTCACTGAAAAATATTTTTGGTTGAACCTATTTGAATTCCTTTAATGCTAGGGTTTAGGCAATCCCCATCAAGTTCCAAATAAGTTTAAACATGATGCATGGATGCAATGCCACTAGTTACAAGCAAGCTCTAGGGCTGTGACACCCGGCAACCGTGCCTTATGGGTAAAACTTACGAAGATGTTTGTTGTTCCAGGATTTGCTCACCGGAACACCATCTTTGGTCCCCAGGCAGGCTACGCCGGGCTTGGGGAGTCGTATTACCCGATAAGGGCCTTCCCACTTCGGCGTCAACTTGCTAGAACTTTGGGCCGACTAAACGCGCCGAAGAACAAGGTCGCCTTCCTCAAAGCTTAGGGCATGAACCTTGCGGTTATGGTAGCAGCGCAAAGTTTGCTGGTAGCACGCGGCTCACACTGCCACCCGAAGACGATCTTCCTCAACGAGTGCTGTGTCATCTTGCCGCAACCGCTATTGCTCAAGCTTGTCATAAGCGAGCACTCGAGGTGACCCGTATGTGAGTTCCATGGGGAGAACTGCCTCTGCCCCGTATACGAGGGAGGAGGGTGTCTGGCTGGTGGCTCGATTTGGCGTCACGGACTGGCCAAAGAACCGCCGACAACTCATCAATCCAGCACTTTCCGCGCTTGCGTAGCTTGTCCAAAGTTTGTGTCCTTGCCGTCGAGGTCTTTCGACGTGCTGCGTGATGGTGCGACCTGAGAACTGCACGCCGTTGTGAGTGGCGACCCTGTTTTGCACACCAAAACGGCGAACTAGCCCCTTTAAGCACTTGACAGTTGATAACCTCATAAGAAGGGAGAGTTACTCAAGGTTGAGATAACTTAGCTTTTTGGTCGCGATGCGGATCATCATTGCGGCCATGGGCGCCGCCGCTTGCCCTCTTCTTCAGAGGCATGGAGACGACAGAGCTACTGTACTAACTACGGACCAGATTCTCACAATTAACACCCCCTACCTGGCGCGCCAAAGATTTCGGGAAAAACCGATCACCTATGGGGTCACAAGGATCCCTTCTACATTTGGCGTTGGTTTAGTTGCACGAAGAGCAGGTCGAGTTGCTAGCACACAGAGGAGTTTTATCCAGGTTCGGGGCGCAAAGATGCGTAATACCCTAGTCCTGCTTTATCTAGTTATATGAGTGTTCTTGAGATTTTGAACTAGCTACGATGCGTGCTTTGTCCAAAAGTCTGAATCCCCTCTCTGTGTGTCTTGGGCCTCCTTTTATACGCAAAGGGGTTGCCACAGTGGCACACTGGAGGTGGCAAGCTACAGTGATATGAGCTTATCGCTCGATCAACGTAGGACAAGCGCATTTCGTGTGAGGCCTACGTGTCCTCTCGCTTTATTGGGGAGGGCAACATAGGCCATCCTGTCCTTCGCCGCTCCCCCTCGTCTTGCCACGCGTCTGGGTTGACAAGGCATGCAGCGCCATGCTGGCCAACCAGCTACTGTGTTGGCAAAGTGGAAGCTTCCACGAAGATCTGCATGCTGCCACGCAGGGCCTGCTTTGCTTTCATGCTTATCGTCGCGTTGAAGTGGTGGTGAGGTGGCGGAACCCTGTCGAGTGTGGGCATGGCGGCGGCCCCGCGGTCATCCTCGGCAAGGCTTGCCGGGGGCCTTGGAGTCGTCCACAGCAAGGGTCTTGCCGGGGGTCTTCATCATTTGACCCCACATGGACCCATGGGTTGTCGATCTTCATGAGGAGACGCATGCTACCAAGCATGTGCTCTCCAACCCTTGATCTTGAACATTGTCGATGGTGTCAAAGTTCTCGACCCCAAGGGTGGTGGCCTAGCTGGTCTCTTCGCTAGTTGCCCTCGGCAAGGGGCTTGCCGGGAGCCGCACAGGTCACCTTGGCAAGGCTTGTTGTCCGGCGTGGCCCTACTTGCCTCTTGCTGCTCGCTACTCTAGGCAGCCGTCTTGATGTTCTTTGTTCTTGTCTCTTGTTGTCTTCTTCTGCCTCGCTGGGGGTGGCTGCGACCGTCCGTGCACAAGTAAGGGGTACAAAAGTACCCACACTTTTGTACATCGACATGCCTGGGAGGAGAGGGACAAGAAAGGGGATTACGGTGCACTTATCTTTTTCAATCTTAAATCTGTAGGCACTAGCCAAATTTTATTTCAAATAATGTAATCTCTCGTGTCCATGCTTGTGTTCTATAATGCTTGTACTTGTATCAGCATGCTAATGAAAAATATGAACCTTGCTGGGAACCCGTGCATGTATATGTCCATGTAGAGGTGAGATGCCTCTTTAGTGTAAATAAACGAATTTTTCCCGACAGGCTATCTTGCCGACCCCCTTTTTGTCTGCCGGAGAGCCATATATGCCGGGTTACAGACAAAGGGGCCAGCCCCCCACCAACTTCCTTTCATCAAAAGCTACTACGACCATTCTGACCAAAGCATCGTTCGAGTCAGGAATGGGAGCACCTAAGTCTAATAAGAGTGGTGAGGTTTTGTAATGCATAAGTTATAGCTTACAGAACACAAATGGAAAGAGGTAGAACTTATCTGTTTGGCTTGTCGGGGATCGTAGTGCCGGGCAATCTTCTCAATTCCTTGTCGAAGCCAAGTTCACGGCAAGAACCTGCAGCTTCATGTAGATGAGAATGAATGCAGGATGCGATCCTATCTATATGCATATGCAGATGCTCATGAAAATGCCTATGTAGTGATCTGGAATGCTCATGTGCATGCATGCAATCTAGGTTGGGGCCCCCCTACAAAGCTTCTTTATTTTCTCTTGCACAGGGTCATCACCCCTTTGTACAAGGTGTTATATGTAGCTGAGGCAAGGCCTGTGCAAATGGGTGGCTGCCCGGCAGGGCCCGGCAGCCTCGCGCCTTACAGGTAGAAGTTGCGGAGATGCTCAATATTCCATGAGTTTTGCAACAGAGTGCCATCTCCGGTCTCCAGATGGACTGCGCCGACTCTGGTGACTCGTACTACCGGTAATGGGCTTCCCACTGCAGTGACAACTTGTGTGTACCCTTGGCGGACTGAACGCACCTAAGGAGAAGGTCACCTTCCTCAAAACACCGGGCATGAACCCCGCGGCAATGATAGCGACACAGGGCTTGCTCATAGCGTGTAGCACGCGTAGCAGCCTAGAGACGGTTCTCCTTGTACCCTTGCCAGACTGAACACGCCTAAGAACGAGGTCACCTTCCTCAAAACACCGGGCATGAACCCTGTGGATATGATAGCGACGCAGGGCTTGCTGATAGCATGCAGCACGCGTAACAGCCCGAAGACGGTTCTCCTCAAGTAGCACAACATCGTCACGCCGGTGCTAATATTGCATGATTTCATTGTAACCCATAAATGAGTTCCCTGGGGATAACTGCTTCTGCCCCATAGATCAGGGAGAAGGGAGTCTGCCCGGTAGCTCGGTTTGGTGTCATTCTGAAGGACCAGAGAACTACCGATAGCTCCTTGATCCACTACCTGCCGTGCTTCTGGAGCGTATCAAAGGTTCTTGCCTTGAGTCCGCGTAGCACTTTAGCGTTCACCCTCTCAGCTTGTCCATTGCTTCGGGGGTGTGCCATAGAGGCAAATGAGATCTTGCATCCGAGGGCATAAACATATTGCATGAAGGCGCGACTCGTGAACTGGGTGCCGTTGTCAATGATGATCCTTGCCGGAACTCCAAAATGACACACCAGATCTTTCAAGAACTTGGTAGCTGACTCAGCAGCCACCTTTCTCACGGTAGTCACTTCCATCCACTTGGAAACTTGTTGATGGCAACAAACAAGAATTCAAAGCCCCCGATTTCTCGGGGGAAGGGGTCGAGGATATCGAGCCCGCAGACCAAAAATGGCCAAGATAGAGGGATTGTCTGAAGCGCTTGGGCAGGCAGGTGTGTTTTCTTGGAATGGAACTGGCAGACTTCACACTTAGTGACTAGCTCGATCGCATCTTGGAGGGCTGTGGGCCAATAGAATCCTTGTCGGAATACTCTCCCAACTAACGCCCTTGATCCAATGTGGGAGATGCACATTCCTTTGTGTATATCATCCAGCAATTCCTTTCCTTCTTCCCGACAGACACAGTTTAATTTCACACCGTTGGGCCTCCTTCTGTACAGAGTGTCGTCGACAAACTGATACATACTGGCCCTCCGGGCTACTTTTTCATCTTTGTCTTGGTCGTCGGGAAGCTCTCCGGTTTGGAGGAAGCAGACAATGTGCCTTGCCCAAGTTAGAGCCTGTGGCTCGGCAACAAGGACTAGCGGCACCTCTGCTGCGGGAGCACCAGCCTCGTACGAGGAGTCCATGGGCCTGGCTGGAGGGGGTGGTCTAGCAGGCTATGAGGAGTTGTTTCCGGCAGGGTCTCTACCTGGAGCGGACGGCTCTACCGGGAGAGGCTTTCCGGTGTCCAACTTTATCCTCTTCCAGGCCATTGTTGCTAGGGATATGGAGGGCTGAGTAAGACAGAGAACAAAAGTCCCTAGTTCCATAGGAAGCTTCTGCACAGCACAGTTTGACAGATATTCAGCTATGCTATTTTCCGCACGGGGTACGTGCTCTGTTTGCAATCTGTCAAAGTGCTCCTCCAATCTTCTCACTTCCCCGACGTATGCCTCCATCAATGGACTTTGGTAATCCTTGTTAACTTGTCTCACCACCAGTGTGAATCTCCTTGAATGATCAGTTTCTTAATTCCCAATTCTGCTGCAATTCTGAGCCCGACAAGGAGCCCTTCATACTCTGCTGTATTGTTGGTTGCTTCTTCTCGGGCAAAATGCATCTGGATGATGTACTTCAAGTGCTCCTAGGAGGGGGCGACAAGAAGCACACCGGCCCTACACCTTGTAGGAAAAAACACCATCAAAATACACAATCCATTCTTTGGGTGATTCCCTGCCGGGGATAACTGTCTCTGTCACATCCTCATCAGGGGTTGGCATCCATTCCGCAATAAACTCTGCCAATGCCCTGCTCTGGACAGTTGATGTTCTCTCAAACTTCAAACCAAAGCTTGATAGCTCCAAAGCCCATTCCACGATTCTGCTGGTAGCCTCAGGGTTTCGGAGTATCCGTTGCAATAGGAAATGAGTAACAACCGTGATCTCATGGGCTTGGAAGTAGTGGTGTAGTTTCCTTGAGGCCATGATAAGACCAAAAATCAACTTTTGCACTTCAGAGTACCTCGATCTGGCCCCCTGTAATAAGGAGCTAACGAAGTACACCGGGCGCTGCACCACTTTATTCCTTGCCGCGTCCTTGGGGTTGCCATTGTTGTCGTGCTCGCTGTTGTTTTGATCCTTATATGGCCCTACCGACCTCTTCTCACTTTCTTTCTCATTCACTTCTCGTCGCGCTACCAAGGCTATACTGACCACTTGGTTGGTTGCCACTAATTATAGCAACAACGGCTCCTCGGGTTTGGGCGCAACCAGGGTAGGCACAGAGGACAGGTAGGCCTTCAACTCTTGCAAAGCTGTGTCTGCTTCAAGGGTCCACCTTATAGGACCTGCCTTCTTCAAAACCTTAAAGAACAACAGGGCATGCTCGGCAGATTTGGAGATGAACCTGCTTAGCGCGGCAACACATCCCGTCAGGCACCTCACATCTTTAACAGTCCTTGGCGCTTGGATCTCCTCGATGGCTTTGATCTTGTCGGGATTAGCTTCGATCCCCCCATGGGAAAAAAGTATCCAAGCAGTTTGCCGGAGGGGATGCCAAACACACACTTCTCTGGGTTTAGCTTCAAATTGATCCTGCGTAGATTTGCAAACGTCTCCTCCAAATCCTAAATGAGAGTTGCTCTATCCTTGGTTTTGACCACGATGTCATCGATATAAGCTTCAATGTTTCTATGCAACTAAGGTTCAAAACCAATCTAGACTGCCCTTGGACAGGTGGACCCAACACTCTTTAATCCGAATGACATGCGAACAAAGCAGTATGTACCACATGGAGTGAGGAATGATGTCTTCTCCTCATCTTCTCTAGACATGAAGATCTGGTGGTATCCATAATTGGCATCCATAAATGAGAGCAAATCACAACCTGAAGTGGAATCCACTATCTGATCAATACGCGGCAAGGAAAACAGGTCCTTCGGGCAAACCTTGTCCTGATCTGTGAAATCAATGCCCAGCCTCCACTTCCCATTTGCCTTCCAGACCACCACTGGGTTTGCTATCCAAGTGGGATGTAGCGCTCCTCTGACCAAACCAACTGCCTCAAGCTTCTTAATCTCTTCTGCAATAAACTGCTGCCTCTCCAAGGCCTGCTTCCGGACTTTCTGTTTAACAGGTCTGGCATGTGGGAAGATAACAAGGTGGTGCTCGATTACCTTCCTGGGAACACCAGGGATATCAGATGGTTGCCAAGCAAACACATCGATATTTGCCCGCAAGAAGGCAGCGAGCATGCTTTCCTATTTGTCATCGAGGGTGGCGCTGATAGTGAAAGTACCATCAGCACCAGCCAGCCTTGTCGGGACCTTTTTCACTTGCGTGGCAGCAACCTTGGATCTCTTGCTGTGGGAGCACTCCGGCACGTCGTTAACGGGTGCCGTGCACTCGGAGGGGGCACGCTTCCCGGACTCTTTGCCAGAGGTCCTACAATCCTTCTTCTTTCCTTTGCTTTCCTCGGCGGGAACTGCTGTCGTCGCTGCCTCTACCGCGACTGCGTCTCGGTACATCTTGTCCACACAAATGATGGCATCCTTCTCATCTGACGGGATGGTGAGGACTCCTAGTGGCTAGGCATCTGCAGGGTGTTGTAGGCATAGTGGGATGCTGCCATAAATTTAGCCAAGGCTGGGCGTCCAAGGATCCCATTGTACGACAGGGGGATATCAACTACATCAAACACAATCCTCTCAGTCTGGTAGTTCTGTTCTCCCCCATATGTTACCGGCAACGTGATCTTTCCCTTAAGATGACTCCTGCCGGGATTGACTCCTTGAAAAGTTTCGGTAATCTCTAGCTCTTCCTCTGGTATCTAAAGTTTGCTGATAACTGCTGGGGAAATCAAATTTAGTCCGGCCCCACCGTCCACCAGCATCTTCATGAGCTTGAGGTTATGAATTGTTGGAGAGACCAACAAAGGCATGCCTCCTACCGCAGTGATACATCTAGGATGACCCTCTTCGCCAAAGATGATGGGTGTACGGGACCATTTGAGCGGCTTTCGGGCCTTTGGCGCTAGTTCCACGATATTGACTTCTCATGCCCATAGCTTGAGCTGACGATGGGAGGTGTGCAAGGATGCACCCCCCGTCATCGCACAGGGCGTCTGTGGCCTTCTGAAACTCTTGCTCACTAGTTTCCTCTTCATCCCCGTTATCACTCTCATCATCACAGGCTTCCTTCTCCTGGCCTCTGGCGGGTTTTCCTTTATTCTGAAAGGGTTGCCGGGGCGATTTGCTCCATCACCTCGGCCCTTACCACCAGCGACATTCTGACCCTTTTCCTTATCACGCTTCTCATATTCTGCTCTCTGCCTCTTGACCAACTGCTCAACCTGATAGCACTCCTGAAGGTCATGGCCATTGGTCCGATGGATCTTGCAGTACTGCCCATTGCCCTTCCCGACCTTCTCGGCAGCCGCAGCTTCCTGGCAATCAGCGCACACGGCAACCTCTTTGCTGGGGGCCTCAGCCTTGGCGATCTTGCCGGTACTTGGGGTGCATGACCCTTCAATAGTCAATACTGACTTATCTCTTCGCTTCTTACTACGCTTCTTGACCTTCTTCTGACTGGTGGACTCATCATCATCCTCTGAATCAACATTGATGCAATCGTCCTCTCCAGGCAACTTCCTTCCTTACTCCATCCGAGCACACTTATCCACTAGGGTGTACAGCTCCTTCACAGTCTTGGGAAACTGTACGTTCATCTTAGAACGGATCCGGCGGTTGCACACATTCGACTGGAAGGTAGCTATCACGGCTGCCAGATGGATATTTGGAATATTTCTATGAACTTTACTGAATCTCTGTAAATACTTACGGAGGGTTTCTCCTTCCTTCTGTTGGAGAAGCTACAGACCGCTGGGACGGCCCGGCTCCTGGTGGCCACCGATGAAAGGACCGATGAACTCGTGGCATAGGTATGCCCATGACGAAATAGAGTTCTCCAGTAGGCGCATCAGCCAAGACCTTACATTGTACTTGAGGGACAACGGGAAGTAGTTGGCGAACACCTTCTCATCTCTTCCCCCGGCAGCCTGAACAACGATGGTGTAGATGCTCAGGAACTCTGCCGGGTTCACCCTCCCGTTGTACTTCTTAGCTATCTCTGGCTTGAATGTGCGAACGAACGGCCAAAAGATTTTCCATAGCTCGTGAGTGAAGGTAGGGAATCCAACCTTGAAGGGCAAGGGTCCGCCAACATCGAGCGTGGGCTCATCGACGTCAGGGCCATTGTGCCCGTTGGCTCGGAGGAGGTCATCGTGGTGCTGCTCAACGATGCACACGTCTCCTCTCCACCTATCTTCCGGGGTTCACCGTTGGCTTGGACGTGCTCGAGGATCAAAGGAGGCCATTGAGACGTCACCGGGGTCTTGATTTGGTCACGCCCGTGCTGGCTGCCGTGGCGGGGACTGCACCGTGGGGACGACTCCCTCCGTATGGGCAGCAGCATGGGCCGTGGCTGTTGCTTGGGGAGGTTGCGGCGGGGCAGCTCACCGTGAGCCCTCGGCTTCGGCAAAACCGAGCAGACTTTGGATGGTGGCACGCCATTCGACCATCTGCTCGGCCGCTGGTAGAAACCTCAGCAGCAGTTGAGCCCGCGCCATGGCCTCCAACGCTGTGCTTGGCATAGATGATGATGAAGTCAATCACGCTGTCGCTCGGCTCCTGACGGAACCAGCGACGACAGCATGGCGCCCCCGTTATTGCGGTACAACCGCCTAGGTGGCGGGACGGTGAGGCAGAGGTGCTTGAGGGCCATCAGCTCCGTGGGC
Organism: Triticum dicoccoides; assembly: GCF_002162155.2. NCBI lineage: Eukaryota > Viridiplantae > Streptophyta > Magnoliopsida > Poales > Poaceae > Triticum > Triticum dicoccoides. The sequence goes on from NC_041389.1 coordinate 86,733,815, forward strand.
GCATCAGCTCGGTCGACTCGCCCGGAGGAAAGTGCACGCGTGGCGGTCACGCCTGTGGCAGGGGTGGCCGGAGGGCGGCGGCTCACCGCAGACCGAGCGTCGTCGTTGTGGGTGTGCCCGTCTGTGAGCGGAGTGCGGCCGTCGAGGTGTTGGTGATGTTGCTCTCCTTTGGTGTCTCCTGCTCCTGCGTCGGCCGCGGGGGAACGTTGGCGGTGCCTCCTGCTCCGACCACATCCCCAGCGGCGTTCGCGTCCTCGTGCGTCTCCATGCCCCCCGCAGCGTTGGAGGCCATGGGCGGCAGGGCCTTCGATGTGGATAGAAGAGCTAAAGAAGCAGGTTTCTTGTTGGGTGCCAAGGTCGACGGCACCGTCGAAGATGCAGATGGCAACAAAGATGATGCATTGCTCACGCCTTCAGGTTTGCACAAGCGATCCCCCTACTCGGCATGCAAAAGATGTCACGGGAAACCACAACCACATATGGGACCAGGGTGGCCCCTTGCTGGTTTGGCAGGGGGAGTCGTGTTGCACAAAGAGAAGATCAACATGGGGCAGCGCAGCAGAGATCACGCGGGCAGTTTTACCCAGGTTCGTGCCATCGTGAGGCATAGAACCCTACTCCTGCTTTGGTGGATTGATGGTGGAAAAGTGGTGGTGGCGTGTAGTACACTTGCCCGACAGGGGTTGCTTCGGGGTGGTAGCGACTATGTGTGTATGAGGGTGCGAGTAATCTAACTTTCCAACCTCTCGAACTGTTGCCATGAGCCTCCTTTTATAGACTAAGGGGTCACCACAGTGGGAAATTAGTCATTGGACACTGATATGATAGCAAATAGTGCTATCACACCTACTCTGCAGGTGACAACATGCATTTAATGCGCCGCTTAGTGTCATGTCGTTGGTTGCCCGACAAGGCTTGCCAGGCTATCTCGCCAGCTTCGTGCCTGCTTGTTCGATACGTCATAGGATGGGTGTCATCTGTGGGTTTCCTTGGTAGGAAGTGGCCACCATGTGGCGAATCATTGCACTTAATTACTCTACGGCTTGACACCGCACTGATCGACGACGTGGGTCATGGTGGAGTAGTTGGTGAGGTAATCTGGCCTACACGAGTCCCGGCAGGCCCTGCTGGGACACCTTGGTCATCTTCTTCTGGGGGTGGCCTTTCCCCTTGTCAGGCTCACCTGCCCGACAAGGGAGGCTTCTCTCTTGATGACATCTTGCTTCTCTGACTTGTCCCTGGATCCTTCTGGTCTGCTTGTTGGTTATTCGAACCTCTTGACTCCTTGTTCATCTTGATCTGAGGCTTCAATCTTGATCTTGTGCCTGTGCACTGTTAGGGCAACATGCCCAGGGTCTGTTTCACGGTTATGGTGCCAATTTGGATGATGAAGATTGGAACACATATCTCCCTTTGTGCAGTTCCACCGAAATGGACCAACATTTCCATTCTGACATTCCAGTTAAACAGTACAAAAGTCACTTCTTTTTAAGAAGTGTTTTGTGCAGTGCACCAAAAGGTTACAATATCAACGAGGTGAAATGGATATCCCTGTTTCCAGAAGAAGCAACAGAGGAAATAGTCAGAGTCTCAAACAATTACTGGCAACAACAATTGGCTAAACTTGTCATGGCTTATAACAGTGGCATGGCTTCATTTTACCTGGGGCATTAGATTAAGAATAGCTAAATATTTGCTATAAGGGCATGGGACAGTGGGTGCACCAACAGTCCAACACCATGTACCTAAACCGGGGCATAAAGTGGTGATTCAGAGTTTGTTGCCCCGAGAAACAAACATCAAATATATCTGGGTTGGTTCCATTTTTGTTCACTCTAGCCACCTACTCCTATGTGTGGATAGCAAATCTAGTCCTGGTCATACCACTATGTAAAGCGTTTTCCTTATATTTCCCTTCTCGACCAAGAGACGGGTTGGATGACTAGTCTGTACTACTCTCACCCCTTCTCTTCCTGTTTGTACCAAGTTCGATGTACACACTAAATTGTCCCCCTTTATTTTTGTTTGAACCAAGTACAAGATTTGACTCCATGAAGTAGCTTTACCTCTAACAATAGAAAAAAAATTAGGTGACGTTGGACCATCTGTCGAGAGGGGCTGAGACATAGAAAATGATGCACATGCAGCAACGTAGCGACCTGGGGAAGTAGAGCTAGGCCGGTTTCGAAGGAATATATACCTGAAGGTCGTCAGGATGTCGATAGGTGGGCGGCGTGAGGCCGGATCTGCCCACACTAGGGCAGTGATGAAGGGATCAGAGGACCTCCCGTGTCGGTGCTCGGCCAGAGATAAGGGTGCGACCGGCAGTGGGTCTCCTCCCTCGCTGTCGACGACAGCCTAAACGCTGCCTCCTCCCCTTCACCGGCGGAGGAGGATACGTCCGGATCTGTAACCAGCGGTGATGATAGAAAGACAATGTTTACCACCGCTATCTTGTTTAGATCTGGAGACGATGAGAGTGTGTGAATAGAGCAACCCTAGCAAGCACGCGCGGAGGCTCCGACCTATATATATACGTATAGTGGGGCAGTTTTCTGTTTTCACTCCATCCAAACAATCGTTTAAAATTGTGTACGTGCCAGGATGCCTTTTTTCGAGTTGTTGATTGTTTTTTGAGATAGCTACCGCTTATTCCAAGTGGTGTTACGGTGTGCCAGGTCGCACTTTGTATCGTTCAATTCGGGTACTAGACCCTCCATTAAGTGAACAACCACCGTCTCGTAAAATTTGTGAACAAGCCCACGACTAAAATTATCGGAAACATGGGCTACCCCAACATGCATTATTATTTATATTTTTCTATGTGGGAGTATCCTCAAAACAAAATGTGAGAGTACAATCTTTATTGGGCCCCTTTGTAATTTGTGCTAAATTTTGACCAAAGATTTAACTGACAAAATGTTAGTGCATGTTAACAAAAATGATATCCTTTGGTTCGTATTTGAACATAGTTTTCAATGATGTAATTTTTTGTGACATGCATGAACATTTTGTTAGTTAAATTTATAATCAAAATTTGGCGCAGATTTATCATAGGGACCAATAAACCAAGACGGAGTACTGTATATGACTAGCTGCTCTATCTACATTCGGGACATCAAAGCATCCGGGCCCGCGTGCCATCCAACAAATCATAGCGAGGTGCTACAGTCGAGACTCACCGGTCACCCTGGTGTGGCCGTCATGACCTATCATATCACAAAACCTACACCTTTACCAGCAGCGGTAAAGTGGCCTCGAAGTTGGACTGGACGAAGCAACCATCATTTCACTGGAACGCTTGTTGAAGCCCTTTCTCCCCTTGAAGAAAACCTCACTCTAGGCTACTCACTTCTGCCATTTTTCTTGACCTAGTTCCTGACACTTCTCCAACGTATCTATAATTTTTGATTGTTCCATGCTATTATATTATCTGTTTTGGATGTTTAATGGGCATGAATATGCTATTTTATATTATTTTTGGGACTAACCTATTAACCGAGGGCCTAGTGCCAGTTTCTATTTTTTTGCCTATTGTATAGTTTTGCAGAAAAGGAATACCAAACGAGTCCAGACGGATTGAAACCTTTGCGATGATCTTTCTTGGACCGAAAGCAAACTAGAAGACTTGGAGATGAAGTCGGAGACACAACGAGGAAGCAACGAGGAAGGAGGGTGCGTCCAGGGGGTAGGGCGCGGCCCCCACCCTCGTGGGCCCCTCATGGCTCCCCTGACCTAGTTCCTTCGCCTATATATACTCTTATACCCTGAAAACATCGAAGGGAGCCACGAAACCACTTTTCCACCGCCGCAACCTTCTGTACTTGTGAGTCCCATCTAGGGACCTTTTCTGGCATCCTGCCGGAGGGGGATTCTATCACGAAGGGATTCTACATCAACACCATTACCTCTCCGATGAAGCGTGAGTAGTTTACCATAGACCTTCGGGTCCATAGTTATTAGCTAGATGGCTTCTTCTCTCTCTTTGATTCTCAATGCCATGTTCTCCTCCATGTTCTTGGAGATCTATTCGATATAATATTCTTTTGCAGTGTGTTTGCCGAGATCCGATGTAGATTTATGATCAAGATCATCTATGAATATTATTTGGTTCTTCTCTCAATTCTTATATGCATGATTTGATACCTTTGCAAGTCTCTTCGAATTATCGATTTAGTTTGGCCTACTAGATTGATCTTTCTTGCCATGGGAGAAGTGCTTAGCTTTGGGTTCAATCTTGCGGTGTCCTTTCCTAGTGATAGTAGGGGCAACAAGGCACGTATTGTATTATTGCCATCGAGGATAAAAGATGGGGTTTTCATCATATGGCTTGAGTTAATTCCTCTACATCATGTCATCTTGCTTAATGTGTTACTCCGTTCTTTATGAACTTAATACTCTAGATGCATGTTGGATAGCGGTCGATGTGTGGAGTAATAGTAGTAGATGCTGGCAGGAGTAGGTCTACTTGACACGGACGTGATGCCTATGTTCACGATCATTGCCTTAGGTGTCGTCATAACTATGCGCTCTTCTATCAAATGCTCGGCAGTAATTTGTTCACCCACTATAATATTTGCTATCTTGAGAGAAGCCACTAGTGAAACCTATGGCTCCCGGGTCTCTTTTCCATTATATAGAATCTCGTTTACATCTTACTAGTTCCTGATCTACTATTTTGCAATCTTTACTTTCCAATCTATAAATCAAAAATACCAAAAATACGTACTTTACCGTTTATCTATCTCTATATGATCTCACTTTTGCAAGTGACCATGAAGGGATTGACAACCCCTTTATCGCATTGGGTGCAAGTTGTTGATTGGTTGTGCAGGTATTCTGTGACTTGTGCATCATCTCCTATTGGATTGATACCTTGGATCTCAAAACTGAGGGAAATACTTATGCTACTTTGCTGCATCACCCTTTCCTCTTCAAGGGAAAACCAACGCAAGCTCAAGAGGTAGCAAGAAGGATTCCTGGCGCCGTTTTTCGGGGAGATCTACGTCAAGTCAAGCCATACCAAGTACCCATCATAAACTCTTCTCCCTTGCATTACATTATTTGCCATTCGCCTCTCGTTTTCCTCTTCTCCACTTCTAAAACAATTTTCAAAAACCTTTGCCTTTTCTTCGCCCCTCTTACGTTCGTCTCTTTTCTCTTGCTTCTTGTGTGCTTGTGTGTTGGATTGATTGCTTTGTCACGATGGCTCAAGATAATACTAAATTGTGTGACTTTTCCAATACCAACAACAATGATTTTATTAGCACTCCGATTGCTCCCACTACTAATGCTGAATCTTGTGAAATTAATGCCGCTTTGTTGAATCTTGTTATGAAAGATCGATTTTCTGGCCTTCCTAGTGAAGATGCCGCATCCCATCTAAACAATTTCGTTGATTTGTGTGATATGCAAAAGAAGAAAGATGTGGATAATCATATTGTTAAATTAAAGCTATTTCTATTTTTTCTTAGAGATCGTACTATAACTTGGTTCTCATCTTTGCCTAAAAATAGTATTGATTCATGGAATAAGTGTAAAGATGCTTTCATCTCTAAGTACTTTCCTCCCACTAAGATCATCTCCCTTAGGAACGATATTATGAATTTTAAGCAACTTGATCGTGAGCATGTTGCACAATCTTGGGAGAGGATGAAATTAATTATACGTAATTGCCTTACACATGGTTTGAACTTGTGGATGATTATACAAAATTTTTATGCCGGATTGAATTTTGCTTCTAGAAATATTTTAGATTCGGTCGTGGGAGGCACTTTTATGGAAATCACTTTAGGAGAGGCTACTAAGCTCCTAGATGATATTATGGTTAGTTATTCTCAATGGCACACCGAAAGATCCACTAGTAAAAATGTTCGTGCGATTGAAGAGATTAATGTTTTGAGTGGAAAGATGGATGAACTTACGAAATTATTTGCTAATAAAAGTGTTTCTTCTGATCCTAATGATATGCATTTGTCCACTTTGATTGAGAATAATAATGAATCTATGGATGTGAATTTTGTTGGTAGGAACTATTTTGGTAACAACGCGTGTAGAGGCAATTTTAATCCTAGGCCGTTTCCTAGTAATTCCTCTAATAATTATGGTAATTCCTACAACAACTCTTATGGACATTTTAATAAGATGGCCTCTGATTTTGAGAATAGCGTTAAAGAATTTATGAGTTCACAAAAGAATTTCAATGCTTTGATTGGAGAAAAATTGCTTAAGATTGATGAGTTGGCTAGGAATGTGGATAGAATTTCTCTTGATGTTTCTTCTTCGAAACTTAGATCTATCCACCTAAGCATGATATCAATGATTCTATCAAGACCATGAGAATTTCCATTGATGAGTGCAAAGAAAGAACCACTAAGATGCGCGCTAAAAAGATTGGTTTGTAAAAGCGTGTTCTTCTAGTTTTCATGATAATGATGATGAAGATCTAAAAGTGATTGATGTGACTTCTAGTAAATCTTTGTTTTCCAATATGAATCTTGATAAATATGGGACTGGAGATGAGTCAACTTTATTTAAAAGGCGTCCCAATGATTCAGAGTTTTTAGATCTAGATGGAAAAATTGATAAAAGTGGGATTGAAGAGGTCAAAACTTTAAGTGGCAATGAACCCACTATTTTAGATTTAAAGGAATTTAATTATGATAATTGTTCTTTAATAGATTGTATTTCCTTGTTGCACTCTGTGTTAAATTCTCCTCATGCTTATAATAAAAACAAAGCTTTTAGTAAACATATTGTTGATGCTATGATGCAATCTTTTGAAGAAAAGCTTGAACTAGAAGTTTCTATCCCTAGAAAACTTTATGATGAGTGGGAACCTACTATTAAGATTAAAATTAAAGATTATGAATGTTATGCTTTGTGTCATTTGGGTGCTAGTGTTTCCACGATTCCCAAAACTTTCTGTGATGTGCTACGTTTCCGTGAATTTGATGATTGTTCTTTAAATTTGCATCTCGTGGATTCCACTATTAAGAAACCTATGGGAAGGATTATTATGTTTTATTGTTGCAAATATGAATTATGTGTCTGTATATTTCATTGTTCTTGATATAGAATGCAATCCTACATGTCCTATTATTCTTAGTAGACCTTTCCTTAGAACGATTGGTGCAATCTATTATATAATTAAAATAGAAGTCAAATAAGACACCACGTTCTTCCACATAAGTTAAAATAATATGCACCGTTGATTAGTAATATTTACGGCTAAGATTTAAAGATATTACGTTACATCCAAAAGTTATATAGGTTGAGCTGACACGTACAAGGTGCAGGAATAAAAAGTTGGAAGTATATAAACTACAACTAAGTCCAGCACATACATGTGCACGTCCCAAAGTCCAGCACATAAACGCGGACATACATGTGGATGTCTCATAGTCCAGCACATACACGGGATGTAAGCGTTACATGTCCTAATAGGAAGGAAAAGAAGGGAGAAAAAAAAAGCACTGCCATAATAGGAAAGGAAAGAAGGGAGGAAAAAAAGCACTGCCATAATAGGAAAGGAAAGAAGGGAGGAAAAAAAGCACTGCCATGTACTACGTGCTATAAGGAATTAAAAAAGCAATTAATGTTGAGATAAAACTTGGAAGTGTTTGGAAAGGATCCATGTTGGATATGTATCTCACATAATGAAAAATCCAAAACAGGAACGAATGAAATGCAAACCTAAAAAAATAGGGATAACTATCAGATCCCACGTGATGAAAATTCTGAAAAATTAAAATAGGACAAGGTCATGATCAGATTTCCAGACATCTCGGTGTAACGCACCGGATTCGTTGCGCCAGGTGTCCGCCAGTTATTTGCCGTCGTTGCCATGTCATTTGCTTGCGTGTTGCACTTTGCCATGTCATCATCTGCATTTCATATCATGTCATCATGTGCATTTCATTTTGCATACGTGTTCGTCTCATGCATCCGAGCATTTTCCCCGTTGTCCGTTTTGCGATCCGGCGCTCCTATGTTCCCCGGTGTCCCCCTTTTGTCTCTCCTTGTGAGAGGGTGTTAAACATTCTCGGAATGGCCCGAGGTTTGCCAAGCGGCCTTGGTATAGCACCGGTAGACCGCCTGTCAAGTTTCATGCCATTTGGAGGTCGTTTGATACTCCAACGGTTAACCGGGTAACCGCAAAGCCCTCTTTGAGTTGCAGCCCAACACCCCTTCCAAAGTGGCCCAAAACCCATCTAAGTCTCTTCCATGCTCTCGGTCGTTCGATCACGATCGCGTGGCCGAAAACCGCTCCCCATTTGGACTCTCCTAGCTCCCTCTACCTATAAATATGCCTCCCCCTCCGAATTTTCGGGTCCAAACCCTAGCAAACTCCCCCGCCGCGCCGGCGGACATATCCGCCCGCGCCGGACGAAATTGCGCCGCCGCCGCGAGCCAATCAGCGCCCGCCACCTGTCCGCTCCGCCGCCCCCGCGCCGCCGGC
>NC_041389.1:86742768-86753922 GCF_002162155.2 Triticum dicoccoides
CGCCCCGTCCCCGCCTCCGCCGGGCTTGCCTCCGCCTCCGCCCCGACCGGCGCGCGCCTCCGTCGCCGCCGCCCCGCCGCTCCCGGCCGGCAACCTCCACCGCGCGCCACCGCCCGCGCCGGCCTGGGCCGCCGCGCCGCCCTCCGGCCCCGGCGACCGCGCCCGCAGCGCCCCGCCTCCGCCGGCGCCGGATCCGGCCAGATCCGGCCGGATCCGGCCGGGCCAGCACCTCCCCCGCCTCCCCGGCCACCTCCGGCCCCATCTCCGGCGAGTCTCCGGCTGCCTCGGTTCGCGTGCCCGCGAGGAACCCTAGATCCCGAAGGTGGTTTTCATCACTAAGTCCCCGATAATTTTGCAAAAACATGCCGTGTTCATCGCATCACATCTCTGCATCCGTAGCTCCGATTTGCGCGTGTAATATGTCAAATTGTTCGTCTCGACGAGTACTTAATTTTATCTCATTGCGTCATTTTCATTTGAGCTCATCTTGATGCCTGAAATTCTGTTGGAAGAGTGCATGTTGATGTTAATCTGCTGAAACTGTTATAACTTGCTCATTTGTCATTTTTGCCATGATTGATGTGTGCATCCTATGAGGATGATGTCTACATGTGTTTTGATCTATGATATGCCATCTTTCCAGAGATGTATGCCATGTATTTTTGTGATCAATGTGGTGACTAGCACAAGCATGCAAAGTAGGCTTCATGATATTGCTGATTTTAGTCCCTGTTCTGCTGTTATTTTTATGCCATGTAAACTTGATGCTACAGAGAGATCCATGCTTATTTTGAGATACTTCAGTAAGGGTGTTTTGAACATATGGTTATTGTCTATCCATTCATGCCCTTGTTTTCAATTATGGAGTAGTCTAGGATGTCATTTTCGTGCTCTACTTTTGCTTCAAAATGTTTCCTGGCAGATTGTTTACATGTTATTCAATATGGCCAAGCTTTCTTTAGTTGAACCTTGCATGCTATGGACTTGTTCTTGACTTGGTTTGTTACACAAACATGTCTTCTTGATGATACTATGCTTATCTTGTCATACAATGACTTGTGGTGAGTGAATCGAGCTTGTTAAGTAGTGTACTTGCTGTTGCTGTTTTCTTGACAGATTCTGTTATATTTTGTTGCTATGTAAACATGCTTCTACTAATCATTCTATGCATAATCTGGAGATGTTCTATAAACGTGTTTTGATCTACATGTCATGCTCTATCAATCCATGCCCCTGGTAGCATTTATAGCTTGTTGTAGATTGTTAATATCTTGCTCCAAATTTGCTTGATGATGTTGCTGTCAACCTGTTAACATTAAGTTCAATGTTTCCATGATTGTTTCCTAGTGATCCATGCACCCTATGACCTTGCTCTTGCCATGCTTAGCTTCACAAACATGCTTTATTACTGTTGGTTGCCTTGCCATGCCATGTATTGCTCTGTGGTGATTGATTCAAGCTCACCAACATGCCTACTTATTGTTGTTCCTGCCATGTATGAATCTGTAATATAACTTGCCATGTTTACATGGGTGCCATCATATTTTCTGATCCTTTTTGGCTCATGGTCAGTAAGGGACTTTTGATCTATGCAATTAGTAGATTCATTCCATGCCTTTGTTTGCCATGATGTGTTCCTGTAACATGTTGTTTGATAGCTCTAAACATTGCAACATAATTTGCAATCTTACCATGTCATTTTGAGCATGTTCTAGTTGTTTATGGAGATAGCTCAGTGTTCATGTTTTGTTATGCTTTACCTGTAATTCATGCCCATGCCTTTTGTTATTATGTTGGGGTGCTGTAGCATGTTGTTCTGATGCTTGTAAGATGCCTAGTTGCTGTTATGGACAGATTGTTGTTATGACTTGTACAGAGTGTATGTGTTGCACCGTTGCTCCGTTTTGAGTGTGCTCTATATGAAATTTGCTTGATTTTGCATGTAGTTTCATATTATCATGTCGCAATCTTGTTTTGAGGTGTTTGCTTGATGTTTGTATGCATTTTGCATCAATGCCATGCTTGTTTTGCTCATATCTTCTAGGCCGTAGCTCCGAATTAAAAGAACTTTATATGTAACTTGACTAGAATTTCATGTAGATCATCTTGGTGCATCTTAACTTGCTGTTTAACAACTTGAACATAAGGTTTATTCAGATCTGGACCAATTTCGAAATTTGCATATGAGGACTTACCGGAATTGTTATATGTTGTTCCCGGCCTCATTTAAACTTGCCTTGATGTGTTACTCTTGTATGCATCGTCTCTTGCCATGAGTAGCTTCATGTAGCTTTGTCATGCATCATGCTTGTTGTGCATCATGTCTTGTTCATGTGTGGTGTGTTTACCATGTTGTGGGCTTCTTCTCGATAGTTCCCGTTTCGTTGCGATCGTGAGGATTCGTTCGTCTACGTGTGGTTCGTCTTCGTGGCTTCATCTTCTTCATGGACTCGTTCTTCTTCCTTGCGGGATTTCAGGCAAGATGACCGCTACCCTGGATCTCACTACTATCATTGCTATGCTAGTTGCTTCGTTCTATCGCTATGCTGCGCTACCTATTACCTGTTTATCAAGCCATCCCATATTGCCATGAACCTCTAACCTTTGACACCTTTCCTTTGCAAACCATTGTTTGGCTATGTTACCGCTTTTGCTCAGCCCCTCTTATAGCGTTGCTAGTTGCAGGTGAAGTTGAAGATTTCTCCATGGTGGACAGGATTTTGGTTGCGATATCACAATATCTCTTATATTATTAATGCATCTATATACTTGGTAAAGGGTGGAAGGCTCGGCCTTATGCCTGGTGTTTTGTTCCACTCTTGCCGCCCTAGTTTCCGTCATACCGGTGTTATGTTCCCGGATTTTGCGTTCCTTACGCGGTCGGGTGATTTATGGGACCCCCCTGACAGTTCGCTTTGAATAAAACTCCTCCAGCAAGGCCCAACCTTGGTTTTACCATTTGCCTCACCACCACCTACCTTTCCCTTGGGAGTAATTAACCCAAGGGTCATCTTTATTCAGCCCCCCCGGGCCAATGCTTGTCTAAGTGTTGGTCCAAACTAGAGCCACTTGCAGCGCCACCTTGGGGAAACTTGAGGTCTGGTTCTAGTTGTACGTAGTGCTCATCCGGTCGTGGCCTGAGACGAGATACGCGCGGCTACTATCAGGATGTCGGCACGCCAGGAGGCTTTGCTGGTCTTGTTTTACCATTGTCAAAATGTCTTGTAAACCGGGATTCCGAGACTGATCGGGTCTTCCTGGGAGAAGTTCTATTCCTTCGTTAATCGCGAGAGCTTGTCATGGGCTAAGTTGGGACACCCCTGCAGGGTATAAACTTTCAAGAGCCGTGCCCGCGGTTATGTGGCAGATGGGAATTTGTTAATGTCCGGTTGTAGATAACTTGACACCAGATCCGATATAAAACGCATCAACCGGGTGTGTAGCCGTGATGGTCTCTTCTCGGCGGAGTTCGGGAAGTGAACACGGTTTATGTGTTATGTTTGACGTAAGTAGGTGTTCAGGATCACCTCTTGATCATTACTAGTTGACGACCGTTCCTTTGCTCTCTTCTCGCTCTTGTTTGCGTTGGTTAGCCACCATATATGCTTAGTCGCTGCTGCAACCTCACCACTTTACCCCTTCCTTTCCCATTAAGCTTTGCTAGTCTTGATACCCATGGTAATGGGATTGCTGAGTCCTCGTGACTCACAGATTACTACAACAACAGTTGCAAGTACAGGTTTTGCGATGATCCTGACGCGAGAGCGATGCTTGCTTGCTTTGAGTTCTTCTTCTGCTTCTTCTTCGATCAGGGGATAGGTTCCAGGTCGGCAGCCTGGGCTAGCAGGGTGGATATTGTTTGAGTTTCTGTTTATGATTCATCCGTAGTCGGATGTTGTTCTTGTATGATGTATTGTTGTATCCATGTGACATTGGATGCATTTTGTATGTATCCCCATCTATTATGTAATGTTGATGTAATGATATCCACCTTGCAAAAGCTTTCCAATATGCGGGTCTATCCTTGGTGGGACCTTCGAGTTCCTTTGGATAGGGTCGCATATTGGGCGTGACAAGTTGGTATCAGAGCCTTGACCGACCCTAGGAGCCCCCTTGATTGATCGTGTAGTTTGGTCGTTGTTGAGTCTAGAAGAAAACTATTTTTGGAGTCTAGTTATATCGGAGAGTAGGAATTCTTTTTACTCCTCAGCCCCTTCGTCGCTCTGGTGAGGAATCTTGACGTAGGTGTTTTGAATTACTCCTCTTCCCATTCAAATTTTTCTTTAGGATCACGTGGTTAGTTTCGTGGGTTGTCCATCCTCTTTTCATCCGGTGCATCTTTCGTCAAGTCGACTCGAACCTCTTTGTCTTTCGCGAGATCAATCCTCAGCTCTTTTCGACATCATTGTTTTTCCCTGTCCGAAGTTGTCTTTGTTTTTCCCACCCGCCCTCCCTTCTTCTTCTTCAAACGGGAGTCCGTAATCGAGTATCCATCCTACTCGTGCGAAGTCTTTGCTTTCTTTTCCTCAATTATTCCAACCGGTGTTTTCTCTTCAAGTTATTTGTCGGTTTCCCCTTCCAAGTTGTCTTTGTTTTTCCCGCCCTCCCACCCTCTTCTTCTCGGAGCCTGAGTCTCTTTCGAGCATCAATTTCATTTGTGCGGAGTCTCTTCAGTCTTCCCTCAATCATTTCAACCGGTGAATTCTTGTCTCGTTTGACATTCTTCATCTCTTCTCCGGTGGATTCAATTCAAGCTTTTCGGGTTGATCATATTCTTTTCCCTTGGATCAAGTGTTTTCCCCTTGCTCGTTCGCCTCTCGCCAGTTTATCCTTCCGGAGTGCTCAAGACATCTCAGAAGATTCGTCAGTGTTCCAATTAATTCGAGGTTGTCACCTCATTCTAATATTTCAATTGTTCCGGTGCATCATCTATCTTTTCAACAATCCTTTTCAATGGTGTTATCTCTCCAGTGGGCCCTAACTCGCAGGTCTTCTCCCAGGATCTTACCTGACTCTTCTAATTCCCCCGGAGTTATTCTCAAATTCTTTTCAAGTGTGACGTAAGAATGGATTCCATCAGTCATATGCCTTCTCCAAGATCGATTTCAAATCATTTTCATTGTTGGCTCTACCTCTTTCTTTTTCATTCTACCGGAGTATCTCTGTAATTTTGGTGGTGTTTCTCGTCATCATTTGAAGACCGAAGAAGAGTTCTTCCTCTAAATCTTGCCCGTTCTCTTGAAGTTTCGTGGTTCTAGCTTCAAGTTATCCTCTCAAATTGTTTTCCAGTCGTGCAAATTCTTTTCACCCATCCGGAGTATGTCAGGAGTTGTTTTTCCATTTCTTTTCACCGGAGGCCATCATTCCAGAAGAATTCTTTGACTTCACATTTCAGCTACCGTTATCCAATTATCTGTCACATCCCTAGCTTCAGGCATTGCTCTAGGTTAGCTTCATGTGTGCATCATGTCTATATTTTTGAAACTTGAATTGAGGAATTTTGGAAGCCTCAAAAACTTAAATAAAAGAGGGGCAAAAACCCTAGAAATCTCATTCATTGCTCCAAAAATGCCCTTTTAAATGTTTGATAATTTTTGGTAAGGGTTCTGGTCCCAACCAAAATACTGAAAATTTTTAAGGATTTATTTTTGGGACTTTGAATTTAAATCATTAGCTATTTGAATTTGAATTATATTCATATAATTAGAATATAATTTCGAATAACCCTGAAATATTTTATGAGCTTTTGGAAAAGTCCATCTAGCAAAATAAAAATATTCAGAGGAGCTTTGGCATTGTTTGAATTATTTTTAAATTCAAAACAATGGCAAAAGAATTAAATAAAAATAAACAGAACAGAATTAAAAAAAAAAAGAACAGAAACTTACCTGGACTCACCTGGCCTCACCGTGCAGCCCACCAGCCGGCCCAGCTCCCCCACCTGGCCGGCCCAGCCCACCTCCTCCTCCCCCCTTGTCCTCTTCCTCCTCTGCCAGGAGGACGGACACCGCGACACCGCCACGCGCGCCACCTCCACCCTGCACGGCCACCTCCTGCTTCCTCCCTGGCCTCCCCAGTGACGCCCCGGACGACGCCACGCGCCTCCCCGACCCCTCTCACTTCTCTCTCACACTCCCTGTGCTCCTCTCCCCCTCCTCTGCTCTCTCCCTGCACGCGCCCGAGCGGAGCTCGTCGTCGCCGACGCCGTTCACCATAGCCACCGTGCTCCTCACTGCCACCCGAAGTACCCAGGAGATCCGCCTCGACCACCTCTTCCTCCTCGCCGAGAAGCGCACAGCGGGAGCCCCTGCAACGTCGCCACCGCCGTCGTCTTCAACCTCCAGCGCCCGAGCTCGCCTCCGGTCGATTCAGCGCTCGCCATTCGCTCGCCCCCATGCTGTACCCGCCGTCTCACCGCAACCGGAGCTCGCTGCCGCCAGCCATGCCGCCGTCGCGGCCATAGCTTGTTTCGGTCGCGTCCGAGCACGGTTTTGAGCTCGTGGGGCTCACAGGAAGCCCATGCGCAGCTCAACTTGTCCAAAACCCCACCAGGGCCTCGCGCCCGTTACCACCCGAACTCCGGCGCCGCCGCGAGCTCCGTTCCGGCGAGCCCCGGCGTTCCCGCAGCCTCCCACCTACCCCATCAGATGCGGGAGAGCCCGGGCTACGCCCCGGTGCCCTCAGCCGCCGCCTCCGTCGCCTTTAGCGC
Source organism: Triticum dicoccoides (assembly GCF_002162155.2). NCBI lineage: Eukaryota > Viridiplantae > Streptophyta > Magnoliopsida > Poales > Poaceae > Triticum > Triticum dicoccoides. The sequence continues at coordinate 86,749,478 of NC_041389.1, forward strand.
AAGTCCGACGCGTTGCCGCCGCCATTTTGGTCGCCGCCGGCGTAAGTCCGGCGATGATGACGTGGGCATCATTAGCGGCTAACCCCCCCACACTAACTAACCCCCCTCTCTCACTGACTACTGGGCCCCACGCCTTAACTAACCGTAGTTTAGTTTATGATTAATTTTAACTAATCACAGTGGCCCCACAAGTCAAAGTTGACCGTGCTGACGTGCCTGTTGACCGGACCCACCTGTCATTGACCCTAGGCTGCACTGTGACACTGACCAGTGGGCCCCCTGGTCAGTTTGACCCGGATCAGCCCCTGTTGACTCTGCTGAGGTCAGCATGACGTCATGATGACGCAATAATTCCTTTCTGGAATTAAAATAAATTAGGAAATAATTTATAAATTCCAGAAAATACCTAAAACTTCTAAAAATCATAGAAAATTAACCGTAACTCCAAATTAAATAAATTATATATGAAAAATTATCAGAAAAATTCAAGGAATCCATCTGTACAATTTTCATGCATGTTAGAACAACTTATAGATGCTGTTTAGCACAAATCATATAAAGGGCATTTAAATAATCACATATGGAGTTTGAATTTGAATCTTGTATTCAAACCAACTTCATTTAATCTGTTGCTAGTTGCATTAGCTCAAAACACATTCATTTTGCCATGTCATGATCATGCATCATATTGTGCATTGCATTGATTGTGTTCCTTTCTGTGTTGCCGGTATTTGTCCCCCCCTCGATAGACGTGATACCGAAGATGTGATCGTTGACACTGATGAAGACTCAATGTTATCTTCAGAAGTGCCAGGCAAGCAAAACCCCCTTGTTCATTCCAATACAACCCCACTCTCTCGCTCCTGCTCTCTTTTACTGCATTAGGACAACAACGATTCAACTGTTACTTGCTGCGGTAGCTGAACCCCTTTATCCTCTGCATGACCTGTCATTCCACAGTAAATAGATGAAACCCACTAGCATGAGTAGGAATTGTTTGAGCCCTGTTGTGCCTACTCATTCATACTTGTTTGTCATGCCTGCTACTGCTTAGAGTTGAGTCAGGTCTGATTCATTGGGGATGAATCAGAGGTGTGTGAACATGTCCTACGGTGTGTGAGCTAAGCGTGTGAACACGATTTGGTAAAGGTAGCGGTGAGAGGCCATGTAGGAGTACATGGTGGGTTGTCTCATTGCAGCCGTCCTCAGGAACTGAGTTCTGTGTTTGTGATCCATGATTCAGCTACTACCACGCATTGGGCCCGAAACCAATGGACCCTCTCGGCTTCTTAATCACCCTTGTCCTCTGTCCAGGAGTTGCAAGTAGTTTCTGGTGTTTGTAGTATGCTGGAGGCCGTGCGCAGCGCTGACCGTAGGGGTGGGCTGTGATGCGGTAGGCACGTGGCCGGGTAAACCGGGCGCCCGTTTGGTGTCACGGAACCCTGTACACATCGTTTGGGGCTGTGAGTGAAACTCCGGCCGGATCTCCTCATGGATGGAACCTGAATAGGCGATAAACCTGGACTAGAGACTTGAGTGTTTAGGTAGGCCGTGGCCGACACCCACGTTGGGCTTCCGCTTGAAGGTTGCCGAGTACATGTCGTGTAAACGGCGGTAAGTGGTGAGAGCGTGTGTGAAGAAGTACACCCCTGCAGGGTTAACATCATCTATTCGAATAGCCGTGTCCGCGGAAAAGGACTTCTGGGTCGCTTATATCAGTTCATAGACAAGTGAAAGTGGATACTCTAAAATACGCAAGATAAGCGTGAGTGCTATGGATGGCTTTCTCGTAGGGAGACGGGAGCGGATCCATAGTGGTGTATTGATATGGTGAATATGTGGACTCGTGTACGCCACCTCAAAAGAGTTACTTGCAGTCGTAGTTCAGGATAGCCACCGAGTCAAAGCTGGCTTGCTGCAGTTAAACCCCACCAACCCCTTTGTTGATAATGATGCATATGTAGTTAGTTCTGATGTAAGTCTTGATGGGTACATTTGTACTCACGTTTGCCTATTTTATGTTTTTGCAGAGAGACTTCAGTCTCACTATTAGTTCCGCTTGGACTTCGACGTTTAGCTTGTTACCTCAGCTACGATCTTGTGCCCTCGGCAGGATCTGATAGATAGTCAGGCTTCTCAGCCTTTTTCATTTATAGATGTCTGTACTCAGACATGATAGCTTCCGCTTGTGCTTTGACTTGTATGCTCTGAGTGTTGGGTCATGAGACCATGTTTGTAATATCTCGCTCCTCGGAGCCTATTGAATAAATTACTTGAGTCGTAGAGTCATGTTGTGATGCCATGTTGTATTTGCACATATCGAGCATATTGTGTGTATGTTATTGAAATGCTTGGTATGTGTGGGATCTGACCATCTAGTTGTTTATCTTTAGTAGCCTCTCTTACCGGGAAATGTCTCCTAGTGTTTCCACCAAGCCATGGTAGCTTGCTACTGCTCCGGAACACTTAGGCTGGCTGGCATGTGTCCTTCTTCGTTCCTGTGTCTGTCCCTTCGGGGAAATGTCACGCGATGAATACCGGAGTCCTGTTAGCCTGCTACAGCCCGGTTCACCGGAGTCCTGCTAGCCCAGTGCTACAGCCTGGATTCACTCGCTGATGACCGACACGTTCGATGCTGGGTCATGGATGCCTGTCCCTGTAAGCCTGTGCCACTTTGGGTTTACGACTAGTCATGTCAGCCCGGGCTCCTTATCATATGGATGCTAGCGACACCGTCATATACGTGAGCCAAAAGGCGCAAACAGTCCCGGGCAAAGGTAAGGCGACACCCGTGGGATACCGTGCGTGAGGCCGCAAAGTGATATGAGGTGTTACCGGCTAGATCAATGTGACATCGAGTCGGGGTCCTGACATTATCCCGGTGCTTCATTCAAGTGTTCTTCAATCAGTTCGCAATCCATTCGTTATCTTGTCTCTAAATTCCCTAAAGTATCCTTTTGCGTTTCTAATTCTTCCCGGTGATTCATTCTCTTTCATCAGTCATTTCCAAATTCAAACGGTGGTGCTTTCAGATTCTCTTTCCTTGATTATCATTTTAATCCATTTGTTCTTTTCAATCCTACCGGTCGTTCACTTCTCAATCCTCTTCAAGAAGAATAAGTAGTATGCAAAATCCATTGCTTGCAATCAATTTAATTTGATGAAGGATAAGCATACAATAAATCTTATTCTTATTTCATCCAAGTGATTAATCCCTTCCTTCCGAGTTTGTTCTTGAGGAATAAATTCTAGCTCCAAGTGTGTTCTTTTTTCCCGAAGTTCAATTTCCTCGGCCATTTCGTCGGATCCTCCATCTAAATCATCGCAAGGCTCATCCTATTTTTTTCATCCTTTATTCTATCTCATCATCCTTTTGTTACCGGAGTTCTTCACGGTGGTTCTTCATGATTTAATTCATTCTTCAAGATTTCATCAAGTACCATTCCATCCTCTCAAGTTCGTTCTAATCCTCCCATTTTCAGCCAAAGTGCTACCTAAATCCTTTCAGTCTTATTCGTTTCTTTTCTCATTCTAACCACTCCGGTTAGAACGAGTGGTTTCATAGCCTATCTGATTCCGTGGGTTTTCGATTCTCGTCATTCTCGTCATTCCTCTCTTCTTCTCGAGTGCTCTCGATTCTTTGCTTCTTCTCTTGAGTTTTTGTTTCACCTCATCCCTTTTCCCTTCCGTCTCGGTCCTAAGATCTCGGGACGAGATCTCTTGTTAGTGGAGGAGTGTTGTAACGCCCCGAAGTCGTTGCGCCAGGTGTCCGCCAGTTATTTGCCATCGTTGCCATGTCATTTGCTTGCGTGTTGCACTTTGCCATGTCATCATCTGCATTTCATATCATGTCATCATGTGCATTTCATTTTTCATACGTGTTCGTCTCATGCATCCGAGCATTTTCCCCGTTGTCCGTTTTGCGATCCGGCGCTCCTATGTTCCCCGGCGTCCCCCTTTTGTCTCTCCTTGTGAGCGGGTGTTAAACATTCTCGGAATGGCCCGAGGTTTGCCAAGCGGCCTTGGTATAGCACCGGTAGACCGCCTGTCAAGTTTCGTGCCATTTGGAGGTCGTTTGATACTCGAACGGTTAACCGGGTAACCGCAAAGCCCTCTTTGAGTTGCAGCCCAACACCCCTTCCAAAGTGGCCCAAAACCCATCTAAGTCTCTTCCATGCTCTCGGTCGTTCGATCACGATCGCGTGGCCGAAAAACGCTCCCCATTTGGACTCTCCTAGCTCCCTCTACCTATAAATATGCCTCCCCCTCCGAATTTTCGGGTCCAAACCCTAGCAAACTCCCCCACCACGCCGGCGGACATGTCCGCCCGCGCCGGACGAAATCGCGCTGCTGCCCCGAGCCACTCAGCGCCCGCCACCTGTCCGCTCCACCGCCCCCGCGCCGCCGGCCCGCCAGGCCCGCGGGAGGCCCGCCCGGCCCGCTCC
>NC_041389.1:86754310-86864024 GCF_002162155.2 Triticum dicoccoides
TGGGCCGCCGCGCCGCCCTCCGACCCCGGCGACCGCGCCCGCAGCGCCCCGCCTCCGCCGGCGCCGGATCCGGCCGGATCCAGCCGGGCCAGCACCTCCCCGCGCCTCCCCGGCCACCTCCAGCCCCATCTCCGGCGAGTCTCCGGCCGCCTCGGTTCGCGTGCCCGCGAGGAACCCTAGATCCCGAAGGTGGTTTTCATCACTAAGTCCCTGATAATTTTGCAAAAACATGCCATGTTCATCGCATCATATCTCGGCATCCGTAGCTCCGTTTTGCGCGTGTAATATGTCAAATTGTTCGTCTCGACGAGTACTTCATTTCATCTCATTGCATCATTTTCATTTGAGCTCATCTTGATGCCCGAAATGCTGTTGGAAAAGTGCATGTTGATGTTAATCTACTGAAACTGTTATAACTTGCTCATTTGTCATTTTTGTCATGATTGATGTGTGCATCCTATGAGGTTGATGTCTACATGTGTTTTGATCTATGATATCCCATCTTTCCAGAGGTGTATGCCATGTATTTTTGTGATCAATGTGGTGACTAGCACAAGCATGCAAACTAGGCTTCGTGATATTGCTGATTTTAGTCCCTGTTCTGCTGTTATTTTTATGCCATGTAAACTTGATGCTACAGAGAGATCCATGCTTATTTTGAGATACTTCAGTAAGGGTGTTTTGAAAATATGGTTATTGTATATCCATTCAAGCCCTTGTTTGCAATTATGGAGTAGTCTAGCATGTCATTTTCGTGCACTACCTTTGCTTCAAAATGTTTCCTGGCAGATTGTTTACATGTTATTCAATATGGCCAAGCTTGCTTTAGTTGATCATTGCATGCTATGGACTTGTTCTTGACTTGGTTTGTTACCCAAACATGTATTCTTGATGATACTATGCTTATCTTGTCATACAATGACTTGTGGTGAGTGAATCGAGCTTGTTAAGTAGTGTACTTGATGTTGCTGTTTTCCTGACAGATTCTGTTATATTTTGTTGCTATGTAAACATGCTTCTACTAATCATTCTATGCATAATCTGGAGATGTTCTATAAACATGTTCTGATCTACATGTCATGCTCTATCCATCCATGCCCCGGGTAGCATTTATAGCTTGCTGTAGATTGTTCATATCTTGCTCCAAAGTTGCTTGATGATGTTGCTGTCAACCTGTTAACATTAATTTCAATGTTTCCATGATTGTTTCCTAGTGATCCATGCACCCTATGACCTTGCTCTTGCCATGCTTAGCTTCACAAACATGCGTTCTTACTGTTGGTTGCCTTGCCATGCAATGTATTGCTCTATGGTGATTGATTCAAGCTCACCAACATGCCTACTTATTGTTGTTCCTGCCATGTATGAATCTGTAATATAACTTGCCATGTTTACATGGGTGCCATCATATTTTCTGATCCTTTTTGGCTCATGGTCAGTAAGGGACTTTTGATCTATGCAATTAGTAGATTCATTCCATGCCTTTGTTTTCCATGATGTGTTCCTGTAACATGTTGTTTGATAGCTCTAAACATTGCAACCTGATGTTATTTCTGCTAAAGTCTGAAACTGTTATAATTTGCAATCTTACCATGTCATTTTGAGCATGTTCTAGTTGTTTCTGGAGATAGCTCAGTGTTCATGTTTTGTTATGCTTTACCTGTAATTCATGCCCATGCCTTTTGTTATTATGTTGGGGTGCTGTAGCATGTTGTTTTGATGCTTGTAAGATGCCTAGTTGCTGTTATGGACAGATTGTTGTTATGACTTGTATAGAGTGTATGTGTTGCACCGTTGCTCCGTTTTGAGTGTGCTCTATATGAAACTTGCTTGATTTTGCATGTAGTTTCATATTATCATGTCGTAACCTTGTTTGGAGGTGTTTGCTTGATGTTTGTATGCATTTTGCATCAATGTCATGCTTAACTTGTTTTGCTCATATCTTCTAGGTCGTAGCTCCGAATTAAAAGAACTTTATATGTAACTTGACTAGAATTTCATGTAGATCATCTTGGTGCATCTTAACTTGCTGTTTAACAACTTGAACATAAGGTTTATTCAGATCTGGACCAATTTCGAAATTTGCAATATGAGGACTTACCGGAATTGTTATATGTTGTTCCCGGCCTCATTTAAACTTGCCTTGATGTGTTACTCTTGTATGCATTGTCTCTTGCCATGAGTAGCTTCATGTAGATTTGTCATGCATCATGCTTGTTGTGCATCATGTCTTCTTCATGTGTGGTGTGTTTACCATGTTGTGTGCTTCTTCTTGATAGTTCCCGTTTCGTTGCGATCGTGAGGATTCGTTCGTCTACGTGTGGTTCGTCTTCGTGGCTTCATCTTCTTCATGGACTCGTTCTTCTTCCTTGCGGGATTTCAGGAAGATGACCGCTACCCTGGATCTCACTACTATCATTGCTATGCTAGTTGCTTCGTTCTATCGCTATGCTGCGCTACCTATTACCTGTTTATCAAGCCATCCCATATTGCCATGAACCTCTAACCTTTGACACCTTTCCTATGCAAACTGTTGTTTGGCTATGTTACCGCTTTTGCTCAGCCCCTCTTATAGCGTTACTAGTTGCAGGTGAAGTTGAAGATTTCTCCATGGTGGACAGGATTTTGGTTGGGATATCACAATATCTCTTATATTATTAATGCATCTATATACTTGGTAAAGGGTGGAAGGCTCGGCCTTATGCCTGGTGTTTTGTTCCACTCTTGCCGCCCTAGTTTCCGTCATACCGGTGTTATGTTCCCGGATTTTGCGTTCCTTACGCGGTCGGGTGATTTATGGGACCCCCCTGACAGTTCGCTTTGAATAAAACTCCTCCAGCAAGGCCCAACCTTGGTTTTACCATTTGCCTCACCACCACCTACCTTTCCCTTGGGAGTAATTAACCCAAGGGTCATCTTTATTCAGCCCCCGGGCCGATGCTTGTCTAAGTGTTGGTCCAAACTAGAGCCACTTGCAGCGCCACCTTGGGGAAACTTGAGGTCTGGTTCTAGTTGTACGTAGTGCTCATCCGGTCGTGGCCTGAGACGAGATACGTGCGGCTACTATCAGGATGTCGGCATGCCGGGAGGCTTTGCTGGTCTTGTTTTACCATTGTCAAAATGTCTTGTAAACCGGGATTCTGAGACTGATCGGGTCTTCCTGGGAGAAGGTCTATTCCTTCGTTGATCGCGAGAGCTTGTCATGGGCTAAGTTGGGACACCCCTGCAGGGTATAAACTTTCGAGAGCCGTGCCCGCGGTTATGTAGCAGATGGGAATTTGTTAATGTACGGTTGTAGATAACTTGACACCAGATCCGATATAAAATGCGTCAACCGCGTGTGTAGCCGTGATGGTCTCTTCTCGACGGAGTTCGGGAAGTGAACACGGTTTCTGTGTTATGTTTGACGTAAGTAGGTGTTCAGGATCACCTCTTGATCATTACTAGTTGACGACCATTCCTTTGCTCTCTTCTCGCTCTTTTTTGCGTTGGTTAGCCACCATATATGCTTAGTCGCTGCTGCAACCTCACCACTTTACCCCTTCCTTTCCCATTAAGCTTTGCTAGTCTTGATACCCATGGTAATGGGATTGCTGAGTCCTCGTGGCTCACAGATTACTACAACAACAGTTGCAGGTACAGGTTTTGCGATGATCCTGACGCGAGAGCGATGCTTGCTTGCTTTGAGTTCTTCTTCTGCTTCTTCTTCGATCAGGGGATAGGTTCCAGGTCGGCAGCCTGGGCTAGTAGGGTGGATATTGTTTGAGTTTCTGTTTATGATTCATCCGTAGTCGGATGTTGTTCTTGTATGATGTATTGTTGTATCCATGTGACATTGTATGCATTTTGTATGTATCCCCATCTATTATGTAATGTTGATGTAATGATATCCACCTTGCAAAAGCGTTCCAATATGCGGGTCTATCCTTGGTGGGACCTTCGAGTTCCTTTGGATAGGGTCGCATATTGGGCGTGACACTCGGCCACCTCAAATCCAGCGACCTCAACCAATATAAGCAAGTACAAGAAGTCGCACAATGACACACCAATCAATTTGAAGTCGACAACCACCACGACTTGAACATATTGAAGTCGACAGAGCTACCACGAAAATCCATGCCCAGCCGCTTCACTCGACATCCAACGAAGTCATGCCAAAGCACGCCCGGCGCCTGACAAAGCCACGCCCAATTGCTCCAGTCAACGTTGGAAGAACTCATGCCAAAGCACTTCTTGCCTGAATCATCAGATTTGGTGATTGTTATTTAGCAAGCTTACTTTTTCTGCCTAGAATCTTCATAAATCATGTATTAATTACATATTGTTTTCTATTAATTTTCAGGACATAACACTATCACATACAAGAAGTTCAGCGACTTAACTATGAGGGGACATAACTAGAACATTCAAGTTTAAAGATATTACGTTACGTCCAAAAGTTATATAAGTTGAGCTGACACGTACAAGGTGCAGGAATAAAAAGTTGGAAGTATATAAACTACAACTAAGTCCAGCACATACATGCGCACGTCTCAAAGTCCAGCACATACATGCGCACGTCTCAAAGTCCAGCACATACACGCGGACATACATGTGGACGCCTCATAGTCCAGCACATACACGGGATGTAAGCGTTACATGTCCTAATAGGAAGGAAAAGAAGGGAGAGAAAAAAGCACTGCCATAATAGGAAAGGAAAGAAGGGAGGAAAAAAAGCACTGCCATGTACTACGTGCTATAAGCAATTAATGTTGAGATAAAACTTGGAAGTGTTTGGAAAGGATCCATGTTGGATACGTATCTCACGTAATGAAAAATCCAAAACAGGAACGAATGAAATGCAAACCTAAACAAATAGGGATAACTATCAGATCCCACCTGATGAATATTCCGAAAAATTAAAATAGGACAAGGTCATGATCAGATTTCCAGACATCTCGGCCACCTCAAATCCAGCGACCTCAACCCATATAAGCAAGTACAAGCAGTCGCACAATGACACACCAATCAATTTGAAGTCGACAACCACCATGACTTGAACATATTGAAGTCGACAGAGCTACCACGAAAATCCATGCCCAGCCGCTTCACTCGACGTCCAACGAAGTCATGCCAAAGCACGCCCGGCGCCTGACAAAGCCACGCCCAATTGCTCCAGTAAACATTGGAAGAACTCACGCCAAAGCACTTCTTGCCTGAATCATCATATTTGGTGATTATTATTTAGCAAGCTTAGTTTTTCTGCCTAGAATTTTCATAAATCATGTAATAATTACATATTGTTTTCTATTAATTTTGAGGACATAACACTATCACATACAAGAAGTTCAGCGACTTAACTATGAGGGGACATAACTAGAACATTCAAGTGAACACAATGAGTGTGGGATTCAGTCAATCCTACGACCCATGAGCTAACTAGCCTAGCTATGATACTGATGGATGAGCAGGTTGGTTTTTATATATTTAATTGTAGTTTTTTCAAGTTAAGATGCAGTCACTAACCATATTTGATTGTTTTGACAGGCTGAAACAATCCATGTTACCATTTGGAAGAATCTAATAGACATGTTTAGATCAGTGATCGATAAGAAATCTATTTATGCATTCAACAATGTTAAGGAGTTGGAATTAAAAAATATAGGCCAGTGTGTCGGAGTAAATGACCACGGGTAGCCTAGCCGGCTCCCCATGGCTCTTCAAAAAATGACGGGCCAATCGAGCCTTCAAGCACCCAAGTCATGGGGCCGCCTTCCCCTGGCCGGCTGTCTCACAGGCCGACTACCGGAAGGCGGCCCGGCCCTAAAATCTCATGAAGGAAGCCACGAGAGGGCCGGCTCCAAGAAGCCGGCCACGAGAAGACCGACTCCAAGAAGCCGGCCCCCGGCAGGCGGCCAGGATCGTACCCTCAAAGTCTGCACCCACATAATGGTGATGAGACGGGGCGTGGCTACAGTGAAGCCTGCCACCCCCGAATCCCGGAGCACGCATGGCCACAGTGCGCCGTACGGGGCAGCCATCACCCGTCCGGCGCGACACTGTTGCCATGTTGACCATGACCCCACTCATGATAGGCTGTCAGTACGGCCCGCAGGCGGTGGGCCCCTTCAGTCAGAGTGACATCCGAAGGCGGCCAAGCCTCCACCAGTCGGCCTGGGATGCGGCCAGCTCCCAACAGCCGGCTCGCTCCCTCCCTTGAAGTATGCGCACCATTAAGGAGACAAGACGAGGTAAGGCTATAGTGAGAGCCCACCAGGTGGCGGCACTGTAGCCATGCTTACCTCGACAAAGCCCTCGTCATCAAGAGTGAGGCAACAGTAACCAGCCCCCGACAAGACCCCCAAGTGGTGGGACCTGCCTGTCGACCAAGAGGCCGGCAACCGGTGGGACACACCAGTCGGCGGACCCCAGCGGCCGGCGAAGAAGCCGGCAAACATAGACACCGATAGCTAGGGCCTGCGCCCAGCAGGATTACCATTGTACCCCTGAAGGGTAGGCCTATATAAACCCCCCAGGGCACCCATGCAAAGGGTTGATCTCTTAGACTTTTAGACACTACATTGAGGGGAGAAGAGAGCTAGCCTTGCCCTTCTTCTTCCTCTCGCCGAACAGCTCATGGAGCCTCTTGTAGCCACTTGTTGATCTAGTGATCATGCAGAGACCCCGCAGAGCAGGATTAGGGTGTTATCTCCATGGAGAGCCTCGAACCTAGGTAAGATCCGCCGGCGTGCATGTCTTTGCCTCATCCCGTTTCCAGGCATCGGCGATGTCTTATTGGCTCCACAATGATAAGCCACCCATCGAAATATGTCGCACCTACCACCCGACATTTGGCGCCCACCGTGGGGCCAGGTGCACCGTCGTCCAGAGACCTGTTCTGGACGGGAACCCTTTTTCTCCCCAGCGAGCGTAGCCAGCCCGGCACGCCTAATGGCGTTTGCCCCGACGCGCTGCAAGGCGTCGACGATGCCTGCGCAGCGAGCTGCCTCGCCGATCTTCTTGGCGAGGCCCACATCTCCGACGAGCCCGCATCCGACGTGGGCACGGGCTGCCTTGAGGGCCGCCTCGTCAGCCTCCTCGACCAACTCCACGTCTCCAGCGAGCCCGCTGCGGATTTGGAGTCGGTTGGCTCCACCGACCCGATGCTTGTCGACTCCGACACGACATCACTTGACGCCTTCCCCACCAACGTAGTGATCTTCGACGACCCACTTCCTCGAGCCGACAGCGGCGGGAACACCATCACCGAGGTACTAGTCATCAGCCATGCTGTCGCCTCTGGCGAGAACGCCCACGACGCCCTGCAAGAGGCGTTGCACGACTTGTCCGCCCCCATCCCGGCCGACGCGGACGCCGAGATGCTGGAGGCACGCTGCCTCGCCCTCATTACGGAGGGCCAGAAGATAGCCACCATGAGACGCCTTACTGAGACTCACCAGCACGAAGTCGACCGCGCCGCCTTTGGTACGCCGCCTCCCGATGGGCCGAGCCGAGCCGACGTCGTCAAGAAGCGCGACGCGGCCATCGCCGACATGCTAGGAGCAGACCGCCCAGTCTATGCCATGCCCCTCGAGAACCTACCCGTCGCCCAGTCGGTCGTGGACGAGATGAATGGACTAGGGGCCGACGAGCTCCCCTACATGACCAGACACATCCAGCAGTTGATCGACGCGTTCGCAGAGCGGCATGAAGCCAACGCGCGCGCTGGAAGTCCTTCCCCATGCCGAGAGCACGGTGCGGCATCGCGGACGCCGACTGCGGGCGGCGCCCGCACAAGGCAAGAAAAGGAGCCGGCTGCTAGCCGCAGTCGGACTCAAATCACCATTGAGCGCGACGCAGAAGGCCGCCCGCGAGCTGTGGAGCAACGAGGCGATCCGCCTCCTCCTCCGCCTCGTGGGGAGAGATATCCCACCCTGCTGCCTGTCACGCATCCGACTCTCAGTGGCCGACTAGGCCGCCACGAAGGAGTCGGCGAGAATGACGCTCGCCATCGAATTGACCGCCTAGCGCGATCCCTGGCGCTAGAAGAAGAAGAACAAGTCGGCCCGCCCTGCTTTGGCCCCCACATCCGCGATGAGCCCTTCCCCAAAGGGTTCTCGCTCCCAAGAGACACGCCCAAGTACAACGGCTCCATGAAGTCGGAAGATTGGTTGATCGATTACTCCAGTGTGGTTCACATAGCAAACGGCAACAGGCGTGTTGCCGTGAAATATGTCCCCCTCATGCTCCAAGGCACGGCGCGCACCTGGCTCAACATCCTCAAGCCTTACAGCGTCAACAGCTGGCTAGACTTCACAGAAGCCTTCATCCGCAACTTCACCAGCACCTACAAACGGGCTCCCAAGCCCCGACAGCTCTCCTTGTGTGTTCAAGGGCCCAATGAATCAACTCGTGACTACCTCACACGTTGGGCCGAGCTCCGCAACTCCTGCGAGGTGGTGCACGAGTTTCAATCCATAGAGTACTTCACCGTCGGATGCCGAGAGGGCACCCTCCTCAAGCACCGACTCCTCTACGACGAGCCGACTACCCTCGACGAGCTGCTGATCATAGCAGACAAGTATGCCACGGCCGACTCTTCAATGAAGACCAAGCTCTGAGTAGACGCCTCCGGGAAGGTGCTCGCTCCGGCTCCCAAGACGCCGGCTGGGTACTCCAGCCGACGCCTGTACCAGAACGACAACAAGCGCAAGGCCCCTATGCCGCCTTCCACCAGTCGGCAAGTGGCCACAGTCGAAGACGAACAACCCGAAGGGCGGCCCGCGCCCAAGAAGCAGAAGGGCGGCAGGCCGGCTTGGCAGTCAGCTTTCTCCTACGAGCAAGCCCTTGATGCCCCCCGCAAGTTCCACAGCTGCGCGAAGGCGTCCAACCACACAACTCGGAAATGCCATTGGCTCACACGAATCTCCAAGGGCGAAGGGCTGGTGCCGCCTCCGCCTGCTGGCCAGCCACCTCCGGCTCCTCAGCAGCCGGCCGCTCGGCCAGCAGTCGGGGCTGTTCAAGACGAGTTCCCCGACGAGCATGCCGCCTACGTCGTCTTTACAAGCCGGCCCGAAGACTGGCGCAGCCGGCACCGACAGCACCAAGAAGTCAACACGGTCGCTTCCAACAACCCCAAGTTCATGCACTGGTCGGAGAAGCCTGTCAGCTGGAGCCGGGAGTGATGCCATATCCCGGCTCTTACGCATTGGTTTTGGACGCCACCCTCGCAACAGAAAGGCGAGCTGCCGTTTCTCCCGCGTGCTGATAGATGGCGGGAGCAGCATCAACATACTATACCTGACACCATGGAGAAGCTGAACATCAAGACGAATCAGCTCATGCCTAGTCGGACTATGTTCCATGGCATCGTACCCGGCATGTCCTGCTCACCAATCGGCAAGATCAAGATAGATGTTCTCTTTGGGAACAAGGATCATTTCCGCTGAGAAGAAATATGGTTTAAAGTAGTGGATCTGGAGAGCCCTTACCATGCATTGCTTGGCCGACCTGCTCTGGCCAAGTTCATGGTTGTGCCCCACTACGCCTACCTCAAGATGAAGATGCCGAGTTCCAAGGGCATCATCACCGTAGCCGGTGACTGCAAGAAATCCTCTGAGTGTGCGGCAGCTAGCAGCCGGCTGGCCGAGTCCCTCGTGATCTCTGAAGAGAAAAAGATGCTGGATCGAGTCATGGCCATGGCCGGCAAGCAGCCGGCCCTGTCCCCCAACCCCAAGGAATATGATGCTCAAGGTTCTTTCCAGCCAGCCAAAGAAACAAAGAAGATACCTCTAGACCCAGAGCACCCGAAGAGGCACGCTGTCGTAGGCACTGGCCTAGACAACAAATAGGAAAGCGAGCTCGTCGATTTCCTCCATGAGAATCGGGACATCTTCGCATGGTCTCCCAAAGACATGCCGGGTGTTCCGACGGATTTCACCGAGCACAAGCTACATGTCTGATCTGACGCCAAGCCGGTCAGGCAGCCCTTGCGCCGCTTGTCAGAAGAGAAGAGAAGAGTTGTCGGAGAAGAAATAGCCCGACTTCTAGCAGCCGGATTCATCATGGAAGTGTTCTTTCTAGAGTGGCTGGCCAACCCGGTCCTGGTATTGAAGAAAAACAAGCAGTGGCGCATGTGCATTGACTACACCAGCCTCAACAAAGCCTGCCCCAAAGATCCCTTTGCTCTGCCAAGGATTGATCAAGTGACTGACTCCACAGCCGGATGCGAGCTGTTGAGCTTCTTGGATGCTTACTCGGGATACCACTAGATAAAGTTGGATCCGGCTGACCGCATGAAGGCCGCCTTCATCACACCATTCGGAGCTTTCTGCTACCTAACTATGACATTCGGCTTAAGAAATGCCGGTGCCACTTTTCAGCGTTGCATGCAGAAATGCCTCCTCAAGCAGCTCGGCAGAAATGCCCATGTCTATGTAGACGATATTGTGGTGAAGACGGAGAAGCGCGGCACCTTGCTGGAAGACCTCAGAGAGACATTTGAAAACTTGAGCCGGTTTCAGATCAAGCTCAACCCCGAGAAATGCGTGTTCGGAGTACCAGCCGGCCAACTTCTAGGCTTCCTAGTCTCCGAGCGCGGCATCGAATGCAACCCAGTAAAGATCAAGGCCATAGAGAGGATGGAGATTCGTACCAAGCTGCGAGACGTCCAAAAGTTTACCTGATGCCTGGCCTCCCTGAACCGCTTCATCAGCCGCCTCGGAGAGAAATCTCTCCCCCTCTACCGACTCATGAAGAAGTCCACTCACTTCGAGTGGAACGACCAAGCAGACCAAGCTTTCCACGAGCTAAAGAAGATGCTGACCACGCCGCCTGTCTTGGCGGCACCGACTGAGAAAGAGCCCATGCTCCTGTACATTGCCGCCACTAGCCGGGTGGTCAGCACCGTTATCGTGGTTCAGCGCCCAGAAGAAGGCCGAGCTCAGCTAGTCCAGAGGCCGGTGTATTATTTGAGTGAAGTGCTGTCCAGCTCAAAGCAGAACTACCCGCACTACCAGCAGATGTGCTATGGTGTGTACTTCGCCGCCAAGAAGCTCAAGCCCTACTTTCAATAGCACCCATCACAGTCGTATGTACTACCCCGCTCGCCGAGATCATAGGCAGCCGGGATGCATCCGGCTGGGTAGCAAAATGGGCCATTGCGCTGGCTCCTTACACAATCTTCTACCAGCCTCGCACCGCCATCAAGTCCCAGGCATTGGCCGACTTCCTTATCGACTGGGCCGAGACCCAGTACCTGCCGCCGGCCCCCGACTCCACTCATTGGCGGATGCACTTTGATGGATCCAAGATGCGCACCGGCTTGGGAGCCGGCATTGTCCTCACCTCTCCCAAAGGCGACAAACTCAGATAGACATTGCAAATCCATTTTGCCGCCTCCAACAATGTGGCCGAGTACGAGGCACTCATACACGGGCTCCGGCTAGCCAAAGAACTCGGCATCCGCCGGATCCTGTGCTATGGTGACTCGGATTTGGTAGTCCAGCAATCATTTGGCGACTAGGACGCCAAGGGCACAAACATGGCGAGCTACCGCTTCCTCGTTCAGCAACTCAGTGGATATTTTGAAGGATGCGAGTTCCTCCACGTGCCATGGGCCGACAAGGAGCAAACAGATGCCCTGACACGAATAGGCTCCACCCGACAAGCTATACCAACCAGCGTCTCTCTCCAACGCCTCCTCAAGCCATCTGTCAAGCCATCTCCAGAATTTGGTTCCATCTCCGTACCATCTGACCCCGACGCAGTCGGATCCGACTTGGGGAATCAAGAAGGCGGCTCGGGGACTTCGACAGGCGGCTCGGGGACTGTCGTAGTCGCACCCGGCCCGGGGACTTTAGAACCCAGCCCGGGACTACTGCAGTCGGCCCGGGGACTGCATCGACGCAACAGGCGGTGGCCGACTCTAACTCTTCACCACCCAGCCCACCTGCCCGGGTCGCAGTAGCTGTATTGGCAATAGAAGAAGTCACCGCTCCATCATGGGCCCAGCCCATCCTCAACTTCCTAGTAAACAAAGAGCTGCCGACTGACGAGATCTTGGCAAGGCAAGTCCAACGCCGAGCTGGAGCATACACAATAATGAACCGAGAGCTCGTTAGGCACAGCGTCACTGGAGTCTTCCAGCACTACGTTGAGCCAGAGAAGGGCATAGCAATCCTCAAGGACATCCACCAAGGCAAATGCGGCCACCACGCGGCCTCAAGATTACTCGTCGCCAAAGCTTTCCACCATGGATTCTTCTGGTCGACTGCTTTGGAAGACGCCAAGGAGTTAGTCAAAGACTGCAAAGGGTGCCAAGTCTTCAGCTCCAAGCAACACCTGCCGACTTCTGCACTCAAAACCATCCCCCTCACCTGGCCTTTTGCCGTATGGGGACTGGACATGGTGGGACCATTCAAGAAGGAGCGTGGTGGCATGACACATCTGCTCGTCGTCGTGGAGAAATTTACCAAGTGTATTGAAGTGAAGCCGATCAAGAAACTGAATGGGCCAACTGCCGTGACATTCATCGCAGATATTAAAACCTGGTATGGCATACCACACAGCATCATCACCGACAACGGCACGAATTTTGCCAAGGGAGCACTGGCACGTTTCTGGGCGACACAGGGCATCCGACTGGACTTAGCGTCTGTTGCCCACCCGCAGTCAAACGGCCAAGTCGAGCAAGAAAATGGCCTCATCCTCTCCGGCATCAAGCCCCGACTAGTCGTGCCACTGGAGCGTTCGGCCGGCTATTGGCTCGATGAGCTGCCGGCCGTCCTCTGGAGTTTGCGCACTACCCCGAACAAGTCAACCGGCTTCACCCCTTTCTTCCTTGTATATGGTGCCGAGGCTGTCATCCCAACTGACATTGAGTTCGACTCACCTCGGGTCACCATGTACACGAAGGCGGAAGCCAAGGAAGCGCGAGAAGATGGCGTCGACCTGCTAGAAGAAGGTCGGCTGTTAGCCCTCAGCCGGTCCGCCATCTACCAGCAGGGTCTACGCCGTTACCACAACCGGAAGGTCAAGCCAAGATCCTTCCAAGAGGGTGATCTTGTGCTCCGGCTGATCCAGCGAACTGTCAGCCAACACAAGCTCTCGGCCCCTTGGGAAGGCCCTTTCGTCATCAGCAAGGCCTTAGGCAACGACTCCTACTACATGATCGACGCGCAGAAGCCGAAGGCACGCAAGAGAGATGATTCCGGCAAGGAGTCGGAACGACCATGGAACGCCAATCTCCTCCGAAGATTTTACAGTTAAAATGCAGTATGTACAACACTACCTTTAGTACTAAGTACAAGACAACGGGCCCCCCGAGGAGCACTCGGGGAATACCCTCTTTTATCTATGTATGATGAGCATGATGCCTATGATTATGTCACTACATTTGTTTTCTTGTCCGGCACCGGGTTTGATCAGTCGGCCCGAGGACTCGCCGCCTTGAGTTATATTCAATTTCTACCTGCAGTCAGATAAGTAGTGTGCCGGCACCCAAGCCCTCTCTTGTTGAAAGTCGCAGCTCGAAGAATGGACTGTCCGGCTGGCAAGAGCCAAAGGCAGGAAAGGATGCCCACAAGAAAAACGGCTAAGGACTAACGAACTTATATAACACAAGCCGGCCTCCCACCCCGCCAACTGGTTGTCAGAGCAGCCGGCTGGCTGGCTTCCCATTCACCTTGCTACAATCTAAGAAAGCTCGAGTACTTGTCCTCCTAAAATGGCCAAGCCCTTCCCCAGCCATAGACTGCAGAGCCACTGTCCGGCTGGGAAGGTGGCGACCAAGGGAGGGCGGCAAAGGAAACAACCAAAGGATGAAAAGCAAATATGAACGGAAGCCAAGAACATGCATGGTTACATTTACACAAAAGGCCTTCGAAAGGCCAGCATTCAACATAGTTTGAATACAACCCCAGTGGGTGGAACTGTGCAAATTTAATAAAAGTTGTTCAAAGAGTAACAAGCAGGAAAGCAAAGACAGCGGATCAGGCCAAGGGAGCAACAGGCGAGCCGGGCAGGTTGGTGGAGACGGCAGTGCTGGCTGGAGGAGTGGCCGGCTGACGAGTCTCGGCATGATCGTCACCTGCTGCAGGCGGCGCGCTTGCACGCGTCTCGTTGCTGGAGACACGATCGGGCTGAGGCTGGCTGGTCGCTCCACCGTCCGGCGCGGCGTCTTCACCATCCTCCCTCTTCCTCTTCGCCCTCGTCGCTGGAAGCGATCTCCTCTGCCAAGTCTTCACCTTCTGCTGGGTTCACCCGAACCACTCCTCCGGCTGACCGACGCCGTCTTCATTTACCTCAGGGGCAAAGGCGCTGGTGTCGGTGTAGTCAGCGATCGCCGAGGCGCGCTGAATGATAGCTGGCCGCACCGCCTCCAGCTCCTCGTTAGCCTCCTGCCGCCAGGTGCTCAGCTGGGCCAAATTCAGCCCAGGATACCAAGCCCGGACGAGCTCTAGTGCCCGCCTGGCGCCGGACCGAGCTGCAGAAGCCTTCCAGGCCTCAAGCGGCCGACTGCTACCTCCAGCCAGTCGGCAGTCCGACTAGGGGTGCGGGGAACCACCTCGCCGGGCCAGAGGACGGCCAGCACCTGCGCCCCGGCACGCTGAAGATGGCGGAGGATGCGGTAAGCCGGCTGCAGGCGGGCTTGAATGGCCAGAAGTTGCTCCTCAAGCGACCGGCCAGCATCCGGTGCGATCTCAACCCCAGCCTGCCACTGTGCATCGCGGTGGGCCTCGATGGCTTGGTTGGCGGCAACGGAGTAACCAGGAAAGTAATCTGCACAAAGAAGAAAGATATAGCACAAAGTCAGAAGACAAACCAAATGCCAAGGGGCAAGCAAAGGGACGAATAAGAAGGCGGCCTACCGTCAATCAAATCTTCAATCCGGCCATAGCCTTCGCTTAGTGCTTGCCTTGCCTCTGCCCAGCTCGCCGCCTCAGTCTCATATTCGGCTTTGAGGGCGGCCTCGCTGTCCTGCGCCGTCTTCAGGGCCGCCTTATGGCTCTCCTCCTGGTCGGCCAATTTTTTGGCCAGGCGATCACGTTCCTGGGCCAAGGCGGTGCACTCGGCTTCCTTGGAGTGAAGGGCGGTCTGGCCCCACCTAGCTGCTCCCTCAAGTCGGCATTGGCCCCTACAGATATGAAGAAGAAGAAAAAAGCAATAAGGAAGAAGTCGTCAGGAAAGATCCGACCCGACTGCTCAGCAGTCGGCCTGAATCTCCGGAACTACACCCAGTGGGTGCGCTGATGCACCCCCACATGAGAAAAAAATGAAGCACTTACTCCGGCTCTCAGTTAGATCAGCGGTCTTCTGGTTCATCTCCCGAGCCTGGGAGTTGAAGGTAGCCGCGCGGAGGTTGTGATAGTCCTGCAAATAGGACGAAGGTGCGAATAAGAACAAGACATCAATCAAAGCCTACTTAGAAGTTCCAGGCCGCCTGCTCAGCAGCCGACTCGGAACTCGGAGACTACACCCAGTGGGTGCGCTGACGCACCCCCGTGGAAGAAATCAAGAGCAATCGACGAAAGCGGGAAGACTCACCCGAATGGCCGAACGCGTTGTAAGAAACTCTTGAGTATACTGCTTCCGCGCGGCCGCCTGGGACTGAAGACGGTTCCGGACATCCTGCACCGCCGCGTTTAGCACGGCCGTTCCACCGCCCGGTGTCCACCCCGGTGAACTGGCGCTGGCCGTCTCCAGATCCTGGGCCGACGAGCTGGAGCCCGCGGCTTTCTGCGGGTCCGCGCTGAAGTCGCCCTCCCTGCGCACCGACGAGACGGCGACAGGACCACAAGGTCCGCTCTCACAGTCGACTCGCCTCCAGCCGGCTGCTCAGGCAACGCCTCAGGCTGGCTGCCTTGGCCTATTCCAGCCGACGATGGCGGCACCGCCTCCCCCTCCGGGACGACTATGTCGCCCTCCTCCCTCTCCATCGCTGGCAGGTCGCGGCTGGCTTCCTTCGGCGGGGGCACTGGGATATCGGGAGCCACGGTGCGGAGGGGGATGATGAGCTGTGGAGGCTGGTTATCCAGGGCCTCCGCCGCCCTCTCCGCGGTCGCGGCCTCTACTTGAGCCTTGGCCGCTGCGTCGGCTTGCGCCTCTGTCTACTCCACCATCGTCTCCTGAGTCGCCCTGGCGGCGGCCGCCCTTTGCTCCTCCGCCTCCCGCTCCACCCGTGCCTCCTGCGCGTTCCGCTCCGTCGCCGCTAGGAGATCGGCATGGGGGTCCACGCGGCGGGCACTCGAGGACCCTCCCGCCGCTCCGACTACGGAGGCGGCAGTGGCCCGCTCGAGAGAAAGCGGAGCCCTATTTGATAAGTCAAGGAAAAGGCTTAGAAGAATGTCAACCAAAGAGAAAAAAGAAAGGCGTGAGAGAACTGACACTTACGCCGAAACCGCTTGCTGCTGCTTCACCACCTTGTGGAAGCGGGCCGCCTTCGCGGCCGCCTCATCCCGCTTGGTCGCCGCCGCAGTACCCTTGGGCTTCTTCGACCGACTGCCGAAGAGGGTCGGCGCGGCCCGGCATTTCTGCGCGCCACCACGAACAGCCGGCGCGGCAGATGAGCCCGCGCCTTGATGATCGGGCACCGGCTGACGGTGCAGAACAACTTCGGTCTCGTCGTTATCCGGCCAGTCCTCGAAGCCGACCCCAAACCCGGAGCCATCTGCCTCGCCGCCTTCCCCTACGGCGTCGTCGTCTAGAGCGGCCTCTCCCAAGTCGAGATCGTTAAAGTCGTCCGTCGCACGGTCGGGGACGAACTAGCGCTCCACCCCCACGGCTCCAGCCGCCGGTTGAAGGAGGGAACTCTGTTAAAAACAAGCTGACTAGTCCAGAGTCGGCCAGTAGGAACTCGGCAACAAGAGAAGAAGAAAAGAAGGGAAGCTTACCGAAGGCGGAGGATTGGCGCGAGAGTACGGCTCCTTGCCGAACCGCCACTCCTCAGTGAGCTTGTAGTTGGCGATGTAAGATACCTCGTCATGAGGCATCTCCTTGGTGCTTAGCCGACTTGGGTCGAAACGACCGCTCATCTAGCAAATCATGTGAGGGCGGCTTTGGAGTGGGAGCACCCGGTGCTCCATGAAGGCGGCTATCAGGTCGGGCCCGGTCAGGCGTTCCGATTGGACTAGCACCCGGAGCCGTGAGATGGCGGCAGCTCCAGCCGGAGACAGCGTCTTGGCTCGGTAGGACCATGAAGGTTGCCTCCCAGCCGGCGGGCTGGCTATGTAAGCCGGCATATTGACGAAGTCGCCTAGCGGAGCGACGTTCTTCACGTAGAAGTAACATTTTTGCCAAAGCTTCACCGACTGGATCAATGCGATAAGCAGAAACGAATTGTCGCCCGTCGATCTCCACACGGCGATGAAGGCGCCGCACGGGGCAGGCACGCCCGCAACAACGGTGCCAAGTTTGGACTGGAAGAACTCCCCCCAAAGCTCGAGGGTGGGGAGGACGCCAAGGAAGCCTTCGCACAGAGTGCCGAAGGCCGACAGCAGCACCACCGTGTTTGGAGTAAGGTGGTGTGGCTGGAGATGGTAGAACTCAAGAAAGGAGCGGAAGAAGCCGCTCGCTGGCAGGCCGACGCCGCGCAGGCAGTGCGAGTGGAAGATTAGCTGCTCGTCCTCCTCCGGCGCCGGCGAGATCTCCTTCTCCGGCGCAAGACGGACCCGAACATAATCAGTGCCCGGCAACCGCCGCGTTTTGCGGAGGAAGTCGAAGTGGTCTTCGTGGACATTGGAGCCATCCCAGGAGCTGGACCGCGCCAAGAGGACGGAGAGGCCACAGGAAAAGCACGGCGGCAGCGGGCGCGTGACTCAGCTGCAGCGGAGCTACGACGCGCCGAGAAGATTGGAGGAAGGGCGGCGCGGCGGCAAGCAGCTACAGTGACGGAGAGGAGGAAGAGGAAGAAAAAGGCGGAGCGAGGGAGAG
Organism: Triticum dicoccoides; assembly: GCF_002162155.2. NCBI lineage: Eukaryota > Viridiplantae > Streptophyta > Magnoliopsida > Poales > Poaceae > Triticum > Triticum dicoccoides. The sequence goes on from NC_041389.1 coordinate 86,772,221, forward strand.
CGTGCGAGCGTCTGCCGCTCCCCCTCCTCCCCCTACTTATAGCCTCGTGCGGCGAAGCCGAGGAGGCAAGGCATGGGGGGACGTGGGATTAACTGCGCCCCCTCCCCCACGCCCCACGATTATTACGCCTCAACAACGTGCGGAAACTGCCGTCCGAAGGCGAACAGCCCGTTCGGGCCACAGAAGATCCACACTTGGGCCGAGGCATGGAAGTGGCGGGCCCCAGTCTGCAGCGACGTCCCGTCACGCGCGTGGGCTGGCAGGCCCTTCCAGCCGAAGGGTGCCATGTGGCGCGCAGGCGGCGGGAGGCCAGCCCACAGCCTGGCTTGCGCGCTAGCTGGTTCCCGCCTTCAGACTACGAAAAACCTAGCCGAGATGGCACACCTGAACAAAGCCGACTCCTAGCTGCCGGCTCTTCGGGATTGGAAGCTGATTGAGCTTCTCGTTCCACTACAAGAAATATGTCAACTTATGACCACCACTATTGGTCACTGAAAGGTCACAAATTTCCATTTATGACCTTTTTGTGACCAAAAACATAAGGTCAAAAGCTGGGCGTCGTAAACTGACTATAGAGACCTTTCTTCTGGAATGGTCGCAAACGTTTATGACCAAAATACGTCTACTGTGGCGTTTTGGTCACTAGCAACCTCCCCAGGCCACGTAGGCATCCAGTGTGGCAATCTGACGTGGCACAAGATTCAGCCCGGTCCAATTCGATTTTCTACATGGGCCGAGCCCATTAATTCAGCCCATTTATTGTTTTTTTCTTGCAATTTGGGTAAGCTACACGGGCCAGGCCCTATAATTCAGCCTTTTTATTTCTGGGTTGTGGCCCTTTTTTCCTTTTTCAAATGGGTCCCAATTGTCAGGTTCTGATAAGCAGGTCCCAAATGTCCGATTCTGGTTTGTGGAACTTTGTTGTCATGGCCATGTTCCTCATATTTCAATATGCCAATAATTAAACAACCAGTATTTAAATCAAAATAGACAGAAAACAGGTGTAACAAGCCGATTCTAATATACAAATGCGACCAATCTGTTACATCAACAAGAAGCAACAATCTGTTACATCAACAAGATGCAACAATCTGTTACATCAACACATACAAATGCGATCACAGTATAACAAACTCTACAGGTGTCTTTTGACAGCTTCAAGTGGCCCTTCATGGCGGCAGGAAGATGGTTCCTATCACCCTTCATGGGCATTAGAGTGATGCAGCTGAACATGGCAGGGAAAAGGATTACCTGCAAAAGCCAAATTTATACAAGATATCAGCCTTTCAGTCATGCAGAATATCAGAGACACATGCTTCATCACTACAGGGCATGGAAACGTAAAATGCATTTTTTTTACAAAGGGCTTACAATTGCAAATTTACTATCCACAAAATTAAATTAGAAAAAACAAATAAAACAGTGAGGTGCAAAAGATGTCAGCCTTAGTGTTTCTACTTCCTACAACTGACCGAGACCATGCTGTTTCAACCTTTTGTAGAACACACTGTTCTCTAACAGTATATATTGAGCATGCTACAACAGAAGCTTGAATTTATGGTTTCTATACTTCTACATTATACATCCTCAGTAATATAGACCAGTTTGTTAAACTTCAGAGGTTGAGATCAAGGCCTGTCAACTAAATCATATATATGCATTAAAAAACAAGGCCATATGGACCAATGCATCATAATTATCAGTTTAAACATCAGCAAAGGAATTAAGTAAACTATTGTGCTGGATCACTATCATTATTGTTCCATAGAGTTTATGTGTACATTTGTCCACTAATTCATGAGGATTGATGCAATGGATGCTGGCTTGGCAACCATAGTAGTTTAGGCACAACAGTGTAAACCCACACAAATGCTACTAATTCCATCATATCAAGGACCATTTTATCAGGTCCATGTGTATACTACTCACTACAAGAAGCAACATGACAGAAGTATCACCATGATCATCAAAAAAGGAACAGCTTTTCCTCTGCTCAAGCCAGCCTCAAACAACACCATAGCAATCAAATTTTCAAATAATGAACCAAGACATGTCCAGAACAATCCAAAGTTTGTTGTGCACGTGAGATGAGATGAGATGACATGACATGAGCTCACCACACCAAGTCATGTGGTTGGAGGAGTAGGGAGCAGCCATCAGGCCTCGTCATCCACCTGCGGGACCAGCAACAACTCGTCCAAATCAGATCTAAGCAACCTGCACAAAAAACAAAACAAATCAAACCAAAGGCAGGAATCACAATGAGACAGGAGAAGGGATTCTATCCCAAGATAGCAACCGGAAAAACAAAAAACATGATTAGGGAGCTGGTACATAAGAAAGGAATTCATGCATGAATGACATATACAACTTAAAAATCAGGATATGAAATATTATTAGAATTGCATATTAGATGGCTGCAAGATAACTGTTGCTTCATATAAAGTAACTAGAATTAGCACCCAACAGCTAGATAGCATACGGTGCAGAATCTAGTTTCAACTAAATGGGTCGTCCAAATTGGAGGGTAACTCACTTCATTATCCAGAACATTATCCAAAAATATAGGAGTGTTGTGCATATCGAGATAAAATCCAAGACCAAGACACTTGGAGAAAGCAACTGATGTAGTAACAAGCTTTGATTGTGTGAAATGCAACAGGTTTGCATAATATGAAGTTTACCAATTATTCCAGAAAACAAGGAAAAATACATGTTGATGTTTCAAGTGCAGAAGAACATAAACTGGTACATATATTGGCCCAGAAAACACTGCACATCCAAGATGAGAACAGAACATATCTAAGCAAACTAGCAACAATGCACTGTACACATGTTTGTAGATTAATTCCAAAAAAGTATCACAGCCAATAATCCATTCCGGTGCAGTGCACTCTTAATCACCCCTAGTATAATTAGCTAAACTGTGCACACAGTTGTGTTTATATTATGAGCAAGTGTTGGTTCCAACTCAAGCACAAATGTACGCAGAACTGGAGGCCTGCCTTAAGAATCCCAACATTTTAACTACATCACCATTCGCCTCAAAACAGAAAAAGCACACGAAACCCCCCACCACACAGCAATCTTAACGTCTTTAGGCAGCAACCAAATTACAGACCAGCTAATTTTTAGGCCAGCAACCAAATTTTCTTCATCCAAATTCATGACATAGAGCAGAGTTGTGTAACAGCTAGCTAACCAGTGGAACTCATGTAGTATTGTTTCTGTTCATTCAGTTAACAATGGCAGAGTAATTTTAGGCAACCTTGAGTACCAAATGACATTGTCTCTTAAAATTTATCTAATACCAGTTAACATATGCATGCAACTGTAAACATGACCACGCAGAGCTACTAAACAGGCATGGAATGGGATAGGCAACGCCAGTTGGTGTGGTCGTCGATGACGAGGCCGGCGGCGGCCGTTAGCGTCGATAGTAGTCAACCCGACATCCTGGTGCTCGAGTGACGACGGATCTGGGAGGGAGAACGGACGAGGTGAGTAAGAGAGCGAAGATTTGGGATTATCCAAATGAGAAGTGGAGGGACTCACCTGAACCGGTGGAGCAAGTGACGAAACTGAACCGGTGGTGCTCCTCCTAGGCCGCCATGGATGATCTGATGCCCGCGGGATCTTCTCAATGGCCGGCCCCTTCCTTCACAAAACCAGATCGGGTCTCTTCATGAACATGCAAGAAAATGGGCGCATGCATCAGATTTAGGGAGGGGGGAGGGGGCGAGAAGCAGGAGAAGAGAAGGGGAGGAGCAGGGATGCGTACCACTGCCTTGCTCGATCTGGGCCGCGTAGAAGCACGCGTAGGTCATCTCCCGACGCTCGAGCCTGCCCTCCGTCAAGGACCGGGTCAAAGAAGCTCTTGACCTCGACGACGGCGCTGCCGGATCTGGGAGGGAGCGCCGTCGATGCTGGCCTAGGGCCACGGGGAAGCGAAGGATCGGTGGGGAGGAGGAGGCGGTTCAGGCGGGGGAAGGCGGGGAACGAGCGCATCGTCGTCGGGGAGGACGAGGAGGGGCGGGTGAGCTGCTGCGGGTGGCCTAATGGGGGATGACCACCGGGCGTCGAGGGAACGGAGCAAGGGAGGGGGTGGATCTGGCCGCCGCCATGGCCATGGCCGTGCCATGCGGCTAGGTCTAGGTCATGAGCGAGGGTGGAGCACGGATCCGACCGCAGCCGTGGGAGAGAAGGGAAGGTGAGGGGTTGACGGCGGCCGGGGTTGGGGGAGAGGAAGGAGGATGGTGGCGGCGGCGGCTGGGTGGTTGGGGATCGAGAGATTGAGAAGGAGCGAGAGGGTTGGGGGGTGGCGGCTGTGGGACGAGAGGGGAGAGTGGATCGGGGGAGAGGTGGGGATCCAGAAGTTAGGGTTTGGGTGAGAGGGTAAGGGGGCGAGGGCTGCTGTTGGATCCAGAAGCATCCAACGGTGGTTTACGCATGATCCGCGTGATATACCTATGGACCAATCAGAGGGCACCAAATAATTTGAAGATCTTTTGACCATATAAATTGGTCATGATTGATTACATACAAATTTTTCATTTCATTTTTCAATGCTCAAAATGAGTTTTTTGGTGAAAGACATATAAAATAGTTGTTCAAATGATGTCATATTTTGCACAAGTTTACATCTTAGATTGGCAAACAACATTGACAAAGGGAGTTTTCATTTTCTATGCACAGAAAATTCAATTTCCATTTTCCGAGTGCCCGAAATGAGTTTTTTTGTGAAGGACCTACCATATATTGGTTGCAAAATTGGACCGAATCATTTTTATAAAATACTAGGCCATATTTAATGCTTAATTGACAAAATGGTTGGGTGTAAAAAGTTTTGATCCACCTCTCGTGAAAAAGACAAATTTCCGCCGATTCAGCTGGAAGCGGGTCAAATTTGAACTGCAGCTGCCTCATAGTTTGCTATTTATTTTTTACAAAAAATCATTTCTAGGTACATAAGTATCTATTTAATCAGAGAAACACCAAAAGTTTTCCAAGCTTCAACCACTAGCTAGGAACGGTCAAGCCCGCTGTTTTAACCGCATTTTGAAACGGGCATAAAAGATTCAAAAAAAATCAAAAAATTGGGAAACCTTCGCATTGTGTCATCATATGTGGCCAAGTTCGTAGGAAAAATAGCAAACTTGTAATACGGCAATTATTTTAAAAAAGTGTTCTCAGAAACGAGCTATCACGTGTGGAGATCAATGGCTTTCAAGCCAAAATGATCAATCTTATGGCCACATTCATGGCATAGTTTGTTCAAATGATCTCATATTGTGCACAAGGTTGCATATTGGAATGGCAAACAATGTTGCCTAAGGAAGTTTTCATTTTCGTTGGACGAAAAAACCATTTTCCATTTTTCGAGTGCCCGAAAGGAGGTTTTTTTGTGAAGGAACTACCAAATAATTGTTGCAAAATTGGACCGAATCATTTTTATAAAATACTAGGCCATATTTAATGCACAATTGACAAAATAGTTGGGTGTAAAAAAATTTGATCCACCTCTCGTGAAAAAGGCAAATTTCCGCCGATTCACCTGGAAGCGGGTCAAATTTGAAGTGCAGCTGCCTCATAGTTTGCTATTTATTTTTTTCAAAAATCATTTGTAGGTACATAAGTATCTATTTAATCAGAGAAACACCAAAAGTTTTCCAAGATTCAACCACTAGCTAGGAACGGTCATTCCCGCCGTTTTGACCGCATTTTGAAACGGGTATAAAAAATTCAAAAAAATCAAAAAATTGGGAAACCTTCGCATTATGTCATCATATGTGGCCAAGTTCCTAGGAAAAATAACAAACTTGTAATACGGCAATTATTTTAAAAAAGTGTTCTCAGAAACGAGCTATCATGTGTGGAGATCAATGGCTTTCAAGCCAAATGATCAATCTTATGGCCACATTCATGGCATAATTTGTTCAAATGATCTCATATTGTGCACAAGGGTGCATATTGGAATGGCAAACAATGTTGCCTAAGGAAGTTTTCATTTTCGTTGGACGAAAAAACCATTTTCCATTTTTCGAGTGCCCGAAAGGAGGTTTTTTTGTGAAGGAACTACCAAATAATTTTTGCAAAATTGGACCGAATCATTTTTACAAAATACTAGGCCATATTTAATCCACAATTGATAAAATGGTTGGGTGTAAAAAATTTTGATCCAGCTCTCGTGAAAAAGACAAATTTCCGCCGATTCAGTTGGAAGCGGGTCAAATTTGAACTGCAGCTGCCTCATAGTTTGCGATTTATTTTTTTCGAAAATCATTTCTAGGTACATAAGTATCTATTTAATCAGAGAAACACCAAAAGTTTTCCAAGATTCAACCACTAGCTAGGAACGGTCATTCCCGCCGTTTTGACCGCATTTTGAAACGGGTATAAAAAATTCAAAAAATATCAAAAAATTGGGAAACCTTCGCATTGTGTCATCATATGTGGCCAAGTTCCTAGGAAAAATAACAAACTTGTAATACGGCAATTATTTTAAAAAAAGTATTCTCAGAAATGAGCTATCATGTGTGGAGATCAATGGCTTTCAAGCCAAATGATCAATCTTATGCCACATTCATGGCATTGTTTGTTCAAATGATCTCATATTATGCACAAGGGTGCATATTGGAATGGAAAACAATGTTGCCTAAGGAAGTTTTCATTTTCGTTGGACGAAAAAACCATTTTCCATTTTTCGAGTGCCCGAAAGGAGGTTTTTTTGTGAAGGAACTACCAAATAATTGTTGCAAAATTGGACCGAATCATTTTTATAAAATACTAGGCCATATTTAATGCACAATTAACAAAATGGTTGGGTGTAAAAAAATTTCATCCACCTCTCGTGAAAAAGACAAATTTCCGCCGATTCAGTTGGAAGCGGGTCAAATTTGAACTGCAGCTGCCTCATAGTTTGCTATTTATTTTTTCCAAAAATCATTTCTAGTTACATAAGGACCTATTTAATCATAAATACATGGTTTGGTGGCGATACGTCGAGGTTTGGGCGGTGGCCGAGGGCCTCAACTCTAGAGCGCGTAAACTCGCATGCCCGTCGCGTGGTCACCCCGTGACCGTAATGTTGCCATGTGTTCTGGGCGGCTTAGGCATGTCTAGTGGGTTGGGCACTCCCCAGGTTGGTGCTAGGAAGAAAATTACAACATAAGATACTCACGAGAAGACCGATCGATGCTCAAACATGAATTAGCAGCCAAGTGTTTGATTAGCGGTACGGGAAATGCACATGGCCAATGGGCGTGAGTTTTGGCTGAGGATGATCATCTTCTAAGGAGAATGTCTTCACAAATTTTTAGCTCAAAAGGAGGATCCTAGGCGGTACTTGCTTTGCAAAGTACCACGCTGGACAAAAATATGAATGTTGAAGATGGGCTCAAAATAATGAATGGATTGAGCTGAAATATTGTGGAGGATGGTTATTTGGGCATAGGAAAGCATTGTAGAAAATTGATACCATTTGGACGTGCCAAAGTAGTACTTCCTTCACAATGCTCTTCTATGGACAGAAACTTGGGAAAACTAGTGAGAGAGATTGGATGAATGAAATGAGCTCAAAATTGGTGTAGGTAAGTTACTTAGGTATGGTCATGCGCTGGTTAATTTTCAGATCATTTGGGTAAGCCTAGCTAGTACTTACTTCACAAAGCTTCTCTCGAGGTAGAAACTTTGGAAATTTCCCGAGAAAGATTTACTAGGAAATTGAGCTGAATATTATCATGTGGCAATGATTTGGGTATGGAAGAGTGCCCAAAAAGTTTGAGGGTAATAGGAGGGGTCTATATAACACTTGCTTTGCAACGTGCCAATTTGGCCATAAAATATAAATTGAACCCTGGGCTCACATAGATGATTTTACTGAGCTGCAATTTGGAGGAGGGTGATAATTTGGGCATATGAAGAAACTGTATAAATTTCATGTCATTTCGAGATATAAAAAAGGTACTTCCTTCACAATACTTCTAGGTGGACAAAAACTTTGGAAATTTGCCTAGGAAGATTTGCTAGGCAAATGGAGCTGAATTTTGTCATGCGGTAATGATTTGGATAGGAAAGAGTGCCCAAAAATTCGTAGGGCAATCAAGAATATATAAATAGCACTTCCTTCATAAAGTGTTGTTGTGAACATAATAGGAAAATGAATATTGTTGAATTAGTTTTGAACTAGGCAAGGAAGGATTTTTACATATTTGATGAAGATATGACCCAAAGAATTTATGAGATTTTTTTGGGAATTTTGGGAATGATAGAAATATAGGTTGCTTCACAACCTAGGGCAAAAACTGCCACATGGACATGACACATAGGCAAAACTGATGAGATGGCGCCTAGTCATCACAACCCACCACAATCTACAAGGTTATGGCCATCTATATTGGTCATTAACAACTAGAAATAAGGCAGCGGACTAGCACTGTTTGCTTTGTGACCATTTCGTGTAAGGAAATTGCGACCTTTCCGACCAAAATGGTCGCAATGGTTTAGGGTTTGAAGCCCCCTGAACAGCTTTTGACCAATTGGTCTAAAATGGTCCTAAATTTATGACCAATTCTTCGAGGGTCACTGACAGAAGGTCATAAGTTGACATATTTCTTGTAGTGTTCCCTCTTCAGCCACGAAGCCCAACCAGCTTCGGGGACTACTGTCGAAGTAAATGACCACGGGTAGCCTAGCCGGCTCCCCCTGGCTCTTCAAAAAATGATGGGCCAATCGAGCCTTCAAGCACCCAAGGCATGGGGCCGCCTTCCCCTGGCCGGCTGTCTCACAGGCCGACTACCGGAAGGCGGCCCGGCCCTAAACTCTCATGAAGAAAGCCACGAGAGGGCCGACTCCAAGAAGCCGGCCACGAGAAGACCGACTCCAAGAAGCCGGCCCCCGGCAGGCAGCCAAGATCGTACCCTCAAAGTCTGCACCCACATAACGGTGATGAGACGGGGCGTGGCTATAGTGAAGCCTGCCACCCCCGAATCCCGGAGCATGCATGGCCACAGTGCGTCGTACGGGGCAGCCATCACCCGTCCGGCGCGACACTGTTGCCATGTTGACCATGACGCCACTCGTGACAGGCTATCAGTACCGCCCGCAGGCGGTGGGCCCCTTCAGTCAGAGATACATCCGAAGGCAGCCAAGCCTCCCCTAGTCGGCCTGGGATGCGGACGGCTCCCAACAGCCGGCTCGCTCCCTCCCTCGAAGTATGTGCACCATTAAGGAGACAAGACGAGGTAAGGCTACAGTGAGAGCCCCCCAGGTGGCGGCACTGTAGCCATGCTTACCTCGACAAAGCCCTCATCATCAAGAGTGAGGCAACAGTAACCAGCCCCCGACAAGACCCCCAAGCGGTGGGACCTGTCTGTCGACCAAGAGGCCGGCAGCCGGCGGGACCCACCAGTCGGCGGGCCCCAGCGGCCGGCGGAGAAGCCGGAAACATAGACACTGATAGCTAGGGCCCACGCCCAGCCGGATTACCATTGTACCCTTGGGGTGTAGGCCTATATAAACCCCCCAGGGCACCCATGCAAAGGGTTGATCTCTTAGAGTTTTAGACACTACATTGAGGGGAGAAGAGAGCTAGCCTTGCCCTTCTTCTTCCTCTCGCCGAACAGCTCAAGGAGCCTCTTGTAGCCACTTTTTGATCTAGTGATCATGCGGAGACCCCGCAGAGCAGGATTAGGGTGTTATCTCCACGGAGAGCCCCGAACCTAGGTAAGATCCGCCGGCGTGCATGTATTCGCCTCATCCCGTTTTCAGGCATCGGCGATGTCTTATTGGCTCCCACAATGATAAGCCACCCGTTGGCATATGTCACACCTACCACCCGACACAGTGAGAAATGAAATTAAAATATTTTTTTTGCATTACAAAGGTAAAAGGTAAAAGGATCTTCGAAATTTTTTCCGAATTATTGCCGCGAGTTTGCTACCATGGACACACTACAAGAAAGGACAGAAAAAGATACACAATGCTCAGGTATGTTGATAGTTGTAATTACGACTTCCATATAATTGATATTTCTAATTGTTATATCAATAATCTTCAAATATACATGTCATTGGACAACTAACACAAATGAAGCCCGTGGTGAGAAGAATAATTTGCTTTATACATCTACATCTAACTTGCTGAACTCACTAGATGGGAAATCATAAGACGCACCAAACATTATTAAAAAATTATGTGGAAAAAACTTATATTTTGATTCAATTTCAATGATATAATCTGACCTGTCACACACAAAACTATGCAGTAAAAAGAACATTTTTGCCTGATGATGGCCTTGAGATGCTCTACTTGAACGATAAAGTCGAAGAGGTAAAGGTGCATTAACCTTTTTTGAAAAATATGAAGTACCATCTTTAGAATTCCTTAACTAACTCATCTTACATATGTTGCACAGGAATTGATGGATGATGAGGTGGACACCATGTTAATGAAGAAGCAGAACATGCCAGATAAAGAGGTGATTGGTTTTTTAACTATGCACACTTCAGATCTTTGAGATGTGTCTAATTTAAAAAAATTATAAGTATGCAGTCACAGAATAATAAAGATTCACCTGACAAACTTTCATGTGAACTGATGCGTGTGAAAGAGAAACCACATTGACAGTAATTGGAGTACATTAAACAAATATGGGCGTCAAGACAAAATATCAGCAGCAGCAGTACATGAGCCCAACAGTGGCAATAAAAGGAGACTTGAGATCTGTTGTGATATCAGATGACTCAGAGGATGAATGCACTGAGACGAATTCGCCAGAACAATAGGAAAAAGGTGTCCGCGGGAACAAGAGATGTGTTAAAGCAAAAACCAAAAATACAATGCTTGAAGATGAAGATTAAGTAAATAGTACGACAAACTATTTGTATCGACCAAGGTAAGTAAGAGTACCTGACATCAACCAGAATAAGGACACTTATTAGATTAGGCGTGTGAATGTTAACAATATTCTTAGTCCAAACAGATTAAAAACTTTGTTCATGTAGTTTCCTTTATGTACATGCTATTTTATCCGAATTTGTACGAGGCCAACACAATATACAAGAACATACTACAAGACCAGAGTTTGAGACATTAGGATTCACTTCACAATTTGAAGAAACTATACTTTGGCAAATCTATATGACGCCACCACAATATACAGGAACATACCTTGCTTCAGTAACTTAATAGCAGAACCAGATATAAGCAAATCAAGAGCCTCTCACATACCGCTAGCTTTGCCCAGTGCTGCCATTCTGACCAAAAACAAGGTTCCCATTTTTAGACTTAGTAGCAAAGCAAATCCACTATATAAAGATATAAAGATATCTAATTTAGGCATAAATTTTCTGGATGGTCACTATACAATGGCAAATAAAGGCATAAATTTTCAGCACTAAAGAAAGTACAAAAACAAATTTAATATATTCTCTTTCTTGACCAGCTCCAAATAAGATCTTTTGGTTCATGAAAGGTAGAAGATACAGAGAAGTGAAAAGAATGATCACCCAGACATAAGGCCTCGGCACAAACAGGTTAGCTGACAGGAGCAGAAGAGATATATGTTGACTACATCACCATTGGTGAGCTCAAACATAATACACTGAAAAGTGACTTGATCAAGAATAGTAGTGCACGTATTGTCCTCCACCAAGTGATCAGCTAGCTATGAAAAGAGTTATGGGAAACCATGTGAATCCATACAACCAGTTAGCTACGATTAATTGCTGTTGCTTTTCCTAAATTTAATAATTTTCAGAACAATATCTAATTTTTAGAACTGTTATATCTAAATGTCAAACCAAGGCGTATATTCAGAGAAAGAAGATAAGTTCAGTTTTGTCTGTACTGCGGGCTCGCATATCAGTTCAGTTTGGTTTGTATTGCGGGCGGTCAGAACCACAAACTAATAGAGGGAGAAGATAAGGGACCTGTTAGCTGATGGCCTGATGTGCTGCAGGCGGCCGGAATCGAGAGTCCTTGATCGATCGAGCAGGGAGCTTGGTCCGGGCGGCGCTCTCCCTAGGCCCGCGACGGCGCTCCTCCCCAATCCGCAGCGGTATTCCTTCCATGCCGCCGCGGCGGTTCACGGCAACAGGTTCCCGGACCGGTGGTGTACTCTTCTCTGGTGCTCACGGCTGCACGGCGCAGCCTCTCCTCCGCGGCGGCGCCGCTCGGCTGCTCGGAGGCGGCTCTAATCTTTCCTTTCGAATTTCCTTTTTCCCACCGTTTTCTCATTCTGCTTCGCTGGAACGCCTGTGGTGCGTATGTGTGGGGTAATTTTTTACTGCTGTCCGTTGGAATGCGGTTTGGAGGGCTGATACGTGGCCGCATGCTGTGTGGAACAGGGGATAGACTGAGATGATAACAATTTTTTCTTTTCTTTTTATTTTAGAAAATGGAGGAGTTCACCGTAGATGGACCAGTACGAGTTTTGTACTTAGGTTTGGTCATACACGGCAAAACACGGGCAGGGGCACTCAAATGTGGGGCAACAGCCTCGATTTCCTTATGCTCTTTCAAAGACGATGAAGAAAGGAAATGGAATGTGTTTTCCCCTCATAGAGGAAAGAGACGTACACATTCTTCTAAAAAAAACAGAGGCGTACACATGGTCGGATGGGAAGCACATGGACCAATTGGTTAGCCTGGATTGAGAAGGGTAAAGAGGATATTGTATATGCAAATTTATAACAAAGGAAAAAAGAAAAAATGGGCGCGAAAAGTAAAATAATAAATGAAGATAATTTAAAGAACAAGAACCGCATATCTCTACTATTAAACGAGAATCGAACTTTGTGATGGTTCGACCTCCCTCCTATCGCTAGCTATCGATACATCCTCCCACCCACGTCGCCCCCATCTAATTGTTTTTTTTCGGTTAACCAGCGGTAAGTAAACGAGGGAACCGACCGGTTAATCAATCCCAGCTCGAAACAAGAACGGAAACTGTCGTCACACACGTCGCACGTCCCAACCCCTCACCCCTCAACCCCGATCTGGTCGCCTCTCCTTCTGCTCGCCTCCGCGGAACCCACACATGATCCTCTGCAGGTGCCGTAAGGGTCTAGAGGATTGGGATGCCTCCCATCCCGTGCCTTTCGCTTGCCGTGGAAGAGAGAGAGAGAGAGAGAGAGGGAGAGATACGGGAGAGGCAGGAGCGCAGCGGCTGTTCTGGCCGATCTCGTGCTTTCTCCTCGCTCCCGATCCATTCTCCTTGACTGGTGCCATCGCAATCGTCCCATTGCCTCGACTCCTCCAATCACTCTCCTCAAACAGCTGGGTGGGTTGAATCTGTGGCACCGGAGTAGTCATGCAGCGCGTGGCCGGAGACAAAGGAGAGGCGAATGGAATAGGTGTCAAATAGGTGGCTCTCCGGTTCCAACGCAGTGTGAACGCGGTGGAGACGTACATGAGGCGGGAACGCACGCGGGTCCTTGGGGGAGCAGTGGCGTCGGAGGCGAGATCTCCCTCTTGAGCCGCCGTGGGAGGCGGAGGCGGCGGGATGGGAACAGGGGTGCAAGCAACAAAACTCTCTATCTGGGCTAAGTGAACGGTGAGAGAGAGAGGACCGTCCACGGCCGAAGTAACGAGATGGATCATGCGGCGGACGCTTTCCGGACGGACCTGATGACCATCACGCGATACATGCTGAAGGAGCAGAGCAGGCACCCGGAGTCGCGCGACGACTTCAGCATCCTCCTCTCCCACATCGTCCTCGGCTACAAGTTCGTCGCCACTCAACAAGGCCGGCTAAGCCAAGCTCATCGGCCTCTCAGTTCAGAGCAACGTCCAGGCAAGCGCTTGTTTCCTCTCTTCATCAAAGTTGTTCTTCAGTGAGAATGGTGCTATGATGATGATTGCCTGTTTTCTTTGCAGTGGGTTCTTCAGGTGGAGGAGCAGAAAGAAGTTGGACGTGCTCTCCCAACGACTTGTTGGTCAATGCCCTTGTCAGCAGTGGCCGCACCGTATGACTCTTCTCTCATCTCGGTTCTTTTAATTTTCTAACAAGATCGTTGCTTCTATTCTGTTTTGTGACACTGCTCCGTGAACGACGTCATATATGCAGTGCGTTCTTGTGTCCGAGGAGGACGAGGAGGCTTCGTACTTGGACCTAAAGCTCCGTGGGAAGTGTGTAAAAAGACTCCACTCCATATGCTCTGCTCACAAACTTGATATGGTCGAGCAATTTTACTTCTGCTGTTTCTGATGAAGTGTGTGGCTCTTCATTTCCCATCAGGTACTGTGTCTGCTTTGATCCCCTGGATGGCTCCTCCAACATCGACTGCGGCATGCCCACCGGAATGGTATGCGCACAAGTAATTTCACCGCTAAAAAGGTTGAACGGAACACACAATTAATAAGAAGTTGGAGTCACTATCTGACTTGATTTGATTGTCGGGCACATGGATAAAACAAGATAGTCACATCAGGAGAGGCGATTTCAAAAGGAGCATGAACCGCTGCATGCCAGGTCAGTAAGTGTGTATTCCTGATGGGTGTTGGTGTGACTGTTGTGTTATTCTGAATTTAGGGGTTATTATTTTCATATGACTGTGTGTCTTGTGTCTGATTTAGTCCGTCATTGAATAATCAGATGACAATGGAGGTGCTCGACTCAAGGCAGAGGTACTCGAATTTGATCACTTTGTTGTAGAATCATGGTGCTAATTAAATAATCTCTTGACTGATTTTGAATCTTTGCCAATAGTTCAACATCTTTTTTTTATCACAAGGTCTAAAAGGTATCATTCAAAATGTGCAGATGATCATTAGGTGTCAAACCCACGTCCCCTCTGTCATCTTCTAGATGAATTGCGTTATAGAAAGTGGAAAATTGTTGCTTGTTATATTGATATGCAGACTACCAAATTGGGAAATTTTTGATGATGATGGAACTACATTGTAAAAAGTGAATCTTATTAGGTATGTCTCCCAACCATCAAATTGTTGCTTGTTATATTGATCTGCAGACTACCAAATTGGAAATTTTTTAATCATGATATGATTCTGAGAATTGATGCATGGTTGCAGATGGCTACCAAACTGTAAAATTATCAACCTTGAGAAAATATAGATGTATTTTTTACGTGCAGGTTTGATGCATGATTTCAGCCGCATGTAGGTTTCGGTTTGTGTCCAAGACAAGTATATGTATACCAATAATGATTACTTTCTTTTTCAAATGGTTCCTGCTGCGGGCATGACAAGTGTGTGTGTATAAACTAGTATCATGTTGCCCTGCACATTGAATTTATAACTCTTTTTTTAAATAATGTGTCATATTTTGATTCCTGTCAAAATGACCATTGCTAATTGCTTTCTAGACATCTTGTATGTTGCTTATGCTGATAATAATTTTATTTTTCTTGGGATTTGTTTTTTTGTGGGATCTTGGGATTTGATTATGCTCTCGAAGGGTACATTAAGAGCATGTAAACTTCTATGATAATCAAAGTGCCGCATAGACTAATTTATTTTGGTAGTGTACTGCCTTTTATGCATTCATCAAAGCTATTCCACAATTTTGCCCCCACTTATACCTTTTTACACTTTTATATGTGTAGCTTTTTAATTTTTGTAAGACATTGATTTTTTGCCTTTTAAGTCTTCACTAGCAAGAGGGCCCGTGCGTTGCAACGGGAAAAAAAATTGCACGTCCTAGTTTGTGTTTCCACTTGAATGGCACATATTATGACTAAAATTTGTTGGCGGATCAAAAAGAGCAATCCGCTTTAGTACTAACTTCCACTTTACACACTTTTTCAACTTGTAATATAGTGTAATCATGTGTCCTGAAGGAATAGCTTCAAGATCAGAAATAGCTAGCAGGGACCCGAAATCATTTGATCGCCAGCTACTCTGCTCAGCTCGTTGTGACTTCATTTGTACTCTTCTTGTGGTTTTTGTTCCTGCATGTCCCGTCGCAAGTGCTCACTCAATAAAAGAGATGAGAGAGATGCAGTAGTATTCATAAGAGAATGGCTTCACCAACTGATGGTTACTCATCACAATACTCCCTCCATTCCTTTTTACTCCGCATATAAGTTTTATGTTGAGTCAAGCTTTACAAACTTTGACCCAATTTGTATAAAAAATTATCATCATCTACAATACAAAATATACATAATATGAAACTAAATTCCATAATGAATCTAAAGATATTTTTTGGCCTTGTAAATGTTGATATGTTTTTTCTATAAGTTTGGTCAAAATAAAGATACCTTGACTTCAGACAAAAGTTATATGCAGTCTAAAAG
Organism: Triticum dicoccoides; assembly: GCF_002162155.2. Taxonomy (NCBI): domain Eukaryota; kingdom Viridiplantae; phylum Streptophyta; class Magnoliopsida; order Poales; family Poaceae; genus Triticum; species Triticum dicoccoides. Next base: position 86,788,480 of record NC_041389.1, read on the forward strand.
GAAACGGAAGGAGTACATTATAGCTTTGGATCTTTAACTGGAGCACCAGAGTGTACGCAAGCAAGCATTGGTTTGTAACCCACACAAGACCATTTTTTTGACCTACAAAAGAGAGAAAATTAGTTAATATGGGCATCATCCTTTTGCACATATTATCGGAATGTTCAAATAAATAGCTAGCACGGACCTGAAAGAGATACAAGCATACATTTTTCCGAATATTAGTACAGTACATAGTCCTGGGTAACATTTCTTTCTAAATCATCATGATTACCTGGCAGGATCACAAATTTGTGTTGCTGAAATTTCATGACAACATAGAGGGGATTACAGAAGAGAGCTGCCAAATAAAGAGCTGAAGAAGCCCATCTCATCGCCATATACCACCTGTTGCAAATTAAAGATAGCTACTACAGGAGCTGATCCACGCTTGGTAGAAGAAAATTACAAGAGTTAACCTGTAAGCCCTCGTAGGAATTAGCAACCATTGCAAGAAAAACCAATATGTCACCAATGAACTCCTGATTACTTTCAGTAACGACTCTCTCAACAGTAGAGTTAATTTCAATAAGAGTTAACCAAAGACCATGATTTCAAGCCTCTTCGTCCACATATTTGAAGCGGAGAACCGACCGACGAAATTCTGGCGAACTAACTATGGAGCACTTTCGGATTCTGGCTTGTTTTCCGTGAAACTGTTTTGAGCAGCAAGACAAAATTATACAGGTATATGTAACAAATGTCTACTGTCAGCAACAGCTATATTTGCTACAGTAAATTGACGAAATAATCCACTCCACTGAATACACCTCCTAATCCTATTTTGCTAGATGCATTTAGCATATCTATTCATGTGTATGCAATTAAGCTAATTGATAACTGAAGAAAAAGCAGAATATTGAAACTTGGTTCTCAGCAACATTACATTTCTTAGTAACTCTCGTATGCAAATATATGCAATGCAACACTGCAATGTTACAAATCAGCTTTCAGTATGTTCTCCAGGATTACCATTTTTTCAGAAAAAATAAACCGACACAGGGGCACGTATCGCTGATTAGCTGAAATATAATGCAAAATACATAAAAGAAACAGAGAAATAGTTGGCCTAATGCCTCCAGTTATATAGTTTCAATTTTGGTCGTTTTCTTTCTCTATTTTCTTTTCTAAATTATATATATGTGTCTGCTACTCCTAAGATAGTTGTTAAATCTGATCTGCTGTTTCTAGAATATGTGGATGACTGAACCATGTACTGTCATAAACAAAGAAAACATGTATTTGATTTGCCATGGAACTGCTTGAAATCGAAGATATGGACGATGGTGCAGCACAAATCAAATCAGCATCACAGTTTAAACTGAGGTCTGTTTATGATCAGTCTGAAACTCGACTCGATAGGCTGAATATACACAATGAAAAATAGGTTTCAGTGAGATTCTCAGATTCACACAGTAAAGTTGCTTAGAACTTTAAGTGAAAAAAAATCATGCTATTATTTAGACCCCTTTGTAGTGGAGCATATGTATAATGTGAGAAGTAGATATAGGATAATCATAGAGCTAGGAGTATAAGGATTTTGTGCACTCATCAGAGTAAATATTTTTTAATAGCTCTACTTCTAACTCAGCTAACCAATAAACAAGATATGTTTATTAGAACTGTAATCTCTGAAGGTATATCCTGTAGTACTAAAAAGTTTTGCCTTTAGGAATTTAGTGCTGTGAAGTTCAAAGCAATTCCGTTCATTCTCCGACTCCTGCATTATTTTCAATTGTCGTGCAGAAAAAGAGGATTTGAAAGTAAAGCTTCCATGGCATGCAGAAACAGAGCATGTGGTTGGATCAACAATACAACAAGCTACGGTATATACTTGATTTTGGTTTGGATTCAGAAAATATGTACGTTGTTTGTAATTCAGAAATTCATGCTTCATTCATGCGCTACTGCTATTTCATATAGAGGGAGATCAGGGAGGAGAGCAGCAGCCTGCTGCTGCGATTTTGTTCATGCTGTTTCTTGGTCACTACTAGACATCTATATAGAGAACGCAAAGGACAGAAGGTTGCTGCTTGCTGCTTTCAAGGGGATACATACCTCTGTTGCAGCCGCCGCGGGTGACATTGGACGGCTAAACAGATGATTTTGTTCCTCCGGCGAACTCGGCGCTTCTTCCTCCAGCGAACTCGGCAGCGACATTGGACGTTTCATGACATTTTCGACGGGATTTGATGAAGATTATGGTCCAAGGAGGCAACCTGACGGAGAATCCGACCGAGAACCCTTCCTTCTTATAGCAGGCAAGTAAAATCCGGGTCGGGCACTGCATTGATTGTGTTGGAGGACACGGTCTCCAATTTTCCATCCAAATCACGACACGGCAGCAGCCCTCCGTTTCTGCCTGCCGCTTCTGCCCTCTGCTGCTGCTGCCCACTGCTTCTACTTGCCACCGCTGCTGCTGCTTGCCATTGCTCCTTGCAGCGAACTCGACGGCGTCCGGGTGCGGGGGCAGGCGGAGACCCACGCCGGCGAGAAGACAGTGGAGCGCGTCGATGGAGCCGTTGTGGAGGTCATGGGCGCCGAGCTCCTCCACCCACCTCGAGCCGATGCGAGGAAGAGGAAGATAGCTCCGCAGCGGTGCCATGGGTGTGCCGACGAGCCCCTCATCACGTCTGCTGGCCGACAAGCGGTTGCTGTGATGGGGTTTATCTCCAGGCCTAGTTTTTCCAAATTAATTCTTAGTAAATCACATCATGCCAGCTACTAATCGAAATAAAACCAAGCACATATCGGCTCTGCTTATCACAATTGCCAGTAAACTAAATAAACTAACTATATTTAACAAAACGTGCAATGCTCCAAGTTAGCTAGGGACTCAAACCTAAGGGATAGATATATATGAACCTGAAATAGGCTGAAATTTGCTTTGGTTTCCCTCTCAAGAGCCAGCCCAGAAATAGAGTCAGCAAACTTTTGTGTATCCTCCATTGTTGATATCAACAGAACCTAGGCGGCATCTGCATCCACCGCACTCACCATCTGCCCCAACTCTCACTCGCTGCACCATCCATGGTCTGGTCCAAAGCCACCCCAGTTGATAGCACCCACCGTCGTTCGCCGCAAGGGCGTCCTCACCTGACACACATCCCACTCAGCCTTACCAGCAGTTGCCGCCTTCTCGCACCGGAACCGCCCCTCCAAGACCTCGGTGGTCTCCTCTATCACACAGCCGACAGCTCGCTGCAGCTTGTGCATATACTCATACACCTTGTCTGCGTCCCAAACTGTTGCGCTGACCTCATGGAGTGCGGCGAACTCGGGCTCTTCCGGCGATACAGCGGAGGCCGCCATGTGGGCCTCAACCGCGTAGGCCTTTCCAGCCTCCCCGGCGCGCCGGAACATGGCAAGCACGGGGCTGTAGGACCGGAGGCGCGGCGCGAGGCCGTACTTCTGCCGCATGGTGGAGACGAGCCCGAAGGCCTCGTCGCGCCCTCGGTGTCTGCGGCTACGACGCGGCCGAGCGAGGTGATGGTGGCCTCAGACGGGGGCGCCCCGGCCTCCAGCATGTGGGCGAACACGCGGCGCGCGGCGGCGGCCGGGGGAACGCGGCGCGCGTCCGCGGAGGCGAGCAAGTGGAGGAGCTGCTCGTACTGGTGCGCGGCGAGGCGGAGGTCGGGCGCCGTGTCCAGGCCGGAGACGGCCGCGTCGAAGGCGGCCATGGCGGCCGCGGCGGCTGCAGTCGGTGAGCGTGCACGACAGGTCGGAGTTGGGCCCTTCCAGCCTATGGGCAAGATGAAGAAAGGAGTGCGGGCGGAATTATTACAAAATGCAGGGGTTAATTTGTAAAATCGAAACGTTTTCCTGGATCCACTTACGTAGGGACGGCGGGTTTAATTATCGGAAACTACAAGAACGTTTTTGCAAAAATGCTGATGACGTACGACCAGAAGCAATCAACGCTTTATTAGTAGGTAAAGATGTGTGCAGAATTACTTCTGCGGTGAGCCGGCATCCGGGGAGCTTGACGAGTACTTCCTGAAGGTTGATGTCCGCTCCCGTCGTGTCACTAATCAAGGCCCCATTTGCATGGGAAGCTGTTTTTTTTGTTAGATTGGCAATGAGACGCTTGGATAGGAGAAAAGAAACCGGATGCACACACACATTTACATATTTCATGTGATGGTAGTATGTTGTCGTAGTTTTCATCGTAGTATGCCGTCGTAGTTTTCTGATTTTGTTGATCCGTGGCAACGCATGCGCATTCAGCTAGTACGAACCTAAAAGATTTAAATACGAAGGTTTCCAACACACAATAATTTAAAACATCTGCGCAATGTCACGGAAAGAAAATCAACATGCTTGAAACAAAAAAATGGAAGTCATTTATCCAAAATATAAAATAAATCAGAATCAAACTTATGTTAGCGACACTCTTCACATCTTGCTATTTCTCCATCAATCTCCTTACAATGTGTAACATTTTCCTCAAATCCAACACGTGTCATTCACTATCGACCTCTCATCACAATCTAATATTGATGACCCGGTGCCAATGACCTAAGACCCAGCCGAACAAGTTTGTTACTCTTGGGAAGCACTATGAATGTTCGAATCAACGTTTCTCCCTGAGATGCTAAGTGTGATTTTACATGACCAAATTATACCATTATCTATGAAAATCGTAAGAGTTTGTACATCATAACCACCGGTGCATATCATCCTGATAGGATACATGCCTTGGAATACACTAAGTAAGAAAAAACATGGAAGAGCAAATTACTCTTCCAGAAAATAACAAGTAAATAAGAAATAAAAATACATAGTCCTACAAAGGTAAACACCATGATACAAAGGTACTAAATAGAAGTTTAATAAAATACAGAAAAGTTTTTTAGCCGCGCAAATGCGCGGGTGCACATGCTAGTTATATTGATATGAAAGAAGGAAACATTAGATCCCAATTTCCGTTAAGGAAAGGCATGGACAGTTTCCTAGGAAGAAAATTAAATTGCCATATGAATCTATTATGAGAGCCACTTATGTATTGCATACCAAAGATGACAATACAAAGATCTATTCGTGTTTTGTGCCTAACTAAGGGCGTTAAACAATAGCACTTGTTGGGAGGCAACCCAAGTTTATTTTTGTTCTTTGATTTTTGATCCTATTTAGTAATAAATAATTCATCTAGCCTCTGGTTAGATGTGGTTTTATGTTTTAATTAGTGTTTGTGCCAAGCTAAACCTTTAGGATAGCTTACGGTGATAGTTGTGTTGATCCTGCTAAAAATCATAAACTTTTGCGCCCAGGAAAATAATCTTCAAAATTCACAGAGACATTATTTTGATCTGATTTTTTATGATCTGGATTGGTACACAAATTACTCAGGTTTTCCTAATTTTTTAGAATATTTGGAATTACAGAAGTATTCGAGAGTTACAGATTGCTACAGACTGTTCTGTTTTTGACAAATTCTGTTTTTTGCTTGTTGTTTGCTTATTTTGATGAATCTATGGGTAGTATTAGGGGGTATGAACCATGGAAAAGTTGGAATACAGTAGATATTACACCAATATAAATAATGAATGAGTTTGCAACAATAACTTAAAGTGGTGATTTATTTTCTTATACTAACGGAGCTCATGAGATTTTCTGTTGAGTTTTGTGTTGTGAAGTTTTCAAGTTTTGGGTAAGGATTTGATGGACTATGGAATAAGGAATGGCAAGAGCCTAAGCTTTGGGATGCCCAAGGCACCCCAAGATAATATTCAAGGACAACCAAAAGCCTAAGCTTGGGGATGCCCCGGAAGGCATCCCCTCTTTCGTCTTCGTCTATCGGTAACTTTACTTGAGGCTATATTTTTATTCACCACATGATATGTGTTTTGCGTGGAGCGTATTGTATGATTTGAATCCTTGCTTTTTAGTTTTCCACAATCATCCTTGTTGTACACACCTATTGGGAGATACACGCATGAATCTTGATTTATTAGAATACTCTATGTGCTTCACTTATATCTTTTAAGCTAGGCAATATTGCTCTAGTACTTCACTTATATCTTTTTAGAGCACGATAGTGGCTTTATTTTATAGAAATTTATGAACTCTCATGATTCACTTATATTATTTTGGGAGTCTTTTAGAACAGCATGGTAATTTTCTTTGGTTATAAATTTAGTCCTAATATGATAGGTGAAAGCACAATTGCTCCCTGTGTGATTTTGGTAATTAATGTCAACATATCTCTTGTTGGACTAATACTTTTACCTAGTATGTTTCAGATAAGTTCAACAATGGGGTGGCATGGACTAGAGGATGTGGAACCCCTTCAAGATGCTAAGGACAAAGGATTGCCTCAAGCTCAAGCACAAGACTCTACATTTACTTTTAGTGATCCAAGATCACATTGAGTCAATAGGAAAGCCAATAGTATTAAGAGGGGATGAGGTGTTGCTTAATGGCTTGCTTGCTCAAAGTGCTTAGTGATATGCTCCAAAGCACTCAACCACTTTCTCACATCCACATATGTCCCAAACCAAAAGTCTAACTTGGCCTTACCGAATATTTCTATCCGGCGCCACTGAGTTCTCGTGACATAGCCACTGCAATAAACCTTAGTCTTTTCGGTCTCACCGATGGGGATCTCGGTCTCACTGAGATGGGATTGTAATCTCTCTGTGTGTCTCCATTACCAAATTTGTCTCAGCGAGTTTGTGTAATCATTCCTACCGAGAGTACAATTCAAACTCTCTGTCCCCCTTCGTAATGTTTCAGTCTAACCGAGATGAGCGAATTGGTCCCACCGAGTTTGCCTGACCAACCCTCTGTGTGTCTATAACCAAAATCGGTCTCACTGAGTTTGTGTAATCGGTCTCACCGAGATTACATTATGCCCTAACCCTAACGATATCGGTCCCACCGAGTTGACATGTCGGTCCCACCGAAAATTCCTAACGGTCACATTATTTACTAAATCGGTCCAACCGAGTTTCAAGATTCGGTCCCACCGAGTTTGGTAAGTTTTGTGTAACGGTTAAATTTTGTGTGGAGGCTATATATACCCCTCCACCCACTCTTCATTCGTGGAGAGAGCCATCAGAACATGCCTACACTTCCAACATACATTTTCTGAGAGAGAACCACCTACACTTGTGTTGAGGTCAAGATATTCCATTCCTACCACATAAATATTGATCTCTAGCCTTCCCCAAGTTTCTTTCCACTCAAATCTTCTTTCCACCAAATCCAAATCCTATGAGAGAGGGAGTTGAGTGTTGGGGAGACTATCATTTGAAGCACAAGAGAAAGGAGTTCATCATCAACATACCATTTGTTACTTCTTGGAGAGTGGTGTCTCCTAGATTACCTAGGTGTCACTTGGGAGCCTCCATCAAGATTCTGGAGTTGAACCAAGGAGTTTGTAAGGGCAAGGAGATCGCCTACTTCATGAAGATCTACCCTAGTGAGGCAAGTCCTTCGTGGGCGACGGCCATGGTGGGATAGACAAGGTTGCTTCTTCGTGGACCCTTCGTGGGTGGAGCCCTCCGTGGACTCGCGCAACCGTTACCCTTTTTGGGTTGAAGTCTCCATCAATGTGGATGTACAATAGCACCATCTATCGGAACCACGGATAAAAAATCTCCGTGTCTCCAAATTGCGTTTGCACACTCCAACCCCATACCCTTACATTCTTGCAATTTGCATGCTTTACTTTCCTCTGCTCATATAATCTTTGCATGATTGCTTGATATGTATTGTGAATGTTAAACTTGTGCCAAAACTCCATTTCAACTTAAAGAAATTCAAAACTGCAACTTTTCTTGCTTAGAGTCTATTCACCTCCCTCTAGACACCTCTTCTCGATCCTTTTAATTGGTATCAGAGCTTTGGTCTCCATTGCTTTGGTTTAAACACCATTAGAGGAAGATGGATGAGTCTACTTTGGGGAGTCTTAGACATAGAGTGCCTATACTTGATGGAGAGTATATTCATGAGTGGAAAAATGAGATGCTTGTGATTTTCAATGAATATCATTTGAACAAGTACATTACTAGCCCTTGTGCACCTCGTGTTGATCCTATGCATCCTACTCTTGATGAGTCAATTGACGAGATTCGCAATCTTAGAAGGTTAATCTTATCACTAGAGGCTTGCCTAGAAACTTGATTGGATGTTTGCCTACTCTCGATTGCACCTACACTATATGGAAATTTCTTGAGGAACATTTTCCAAATTATACCTTGCAAAATCTAGATGAAATTCTCCATAAGTCTATTGCCTTGAGTAAGATGAATTCCAATTATCCTAAGTTTTGTGATTGCCTATTTGAGCTTACAAATCTTATGCGTGCCAATGGAGATGTTGGAATTATTAGTGATATTATTTCCGAAGCTATTAGAATTCATAAAGAAGATCATTGTCAAACTCATTCTAACGAATCACCTTCTCTAGTAATTGATCCGTCACATGACAATGTTGAACATGGATACTATGATGAGGATGATGATAGTGACTTTGATCTTTATGATGCAATGAGACACTTTGGTCTTATGGAAATCTTCGGGGATACATGGCAGGAGGAAAGGAATGGATTCTTGACAGTGGATGTACCGATCACATGACCGGACATAAATATATGTTTCGTGAGCTTGCTGAAAACGACGACCCTCAAAAGTATGTCACTTTCGGTGACAGCTCAAAGGGTAAGGTGGTTGGCCTCGTTAAGGTGGCCATCTCACATGATAGCTCCATACAAAATGTCATGCTCATTGAATCTCTTGGGTACAATTTACTTTCAGTATCTAGACTTGCTGATTTCGGTTTCAATGTCCTATTTACTGAAGTAGATTGCCAAGTGTTTTGTAGAGATAATCATAAAATGGTGTTTACCGGTATACGTAGAGGTGATCTTTACATTGTTGATTTCACTAAAAAGGCTGAACCTAGAACTTGCTTAATTGCTGAATCCTCTAAAGGCTAGTTATGGCATAGACGGTTAGGTCATGTGGGCATGCGAAACCTTGACAAGCTTATAAAAGGAAATCATATCCTTGGTGTCAACGATGTCATATTTGATAAGAATAGACTTTGCAGCACTTGTCAAGTAGGTAAACAGGTTGGAGGAAGGCATCCCGTGAAGAACATCATGACCACAAGGAGGCCGCTCGAGCCACTTCACATGGATCTTTTCGGTCCCAACGTTTACAAAAGTCTCAGTGGAAATTCTTTTGGTCTAGTCATAGTCGATGATTTTTCAAGATTTACGTGGATGTTCTTTCTCGATGACAAATCGCAGGTCCAGAAGATCTTCAAAAACTTCGCTAGGAAGGCCCAAAATCAATTTGAAGTGAAGATCAAGAAGGTTCGCAGCGACAACGAAACAGAGTTCAAGAACGCAAATGTGGACACCTTTCTTGATGAAGAAGGGATCTCACATGAGTTCTCGGCTACGTACACACCTCAACAAAATGGAGTTGTTGAGAGGAAGAATCGGACACTCATCAAAATGGCGAGAACGATGCTTGATGAGTACAAGACGCCAAAAAACTTTTGGGCGGAAGCGGTTGAGACAACTTGTCATGCAACAAATCACTTGTATCTTCACAAGATACTCGGCAAGACGGCATACGAGCTCCTCACCGGTAACAAACCCCAAGTTGGATACTTTCGAGTATTTGTCTCAAAGTGCTACACTCTTGATAAGCATCATCGTTCTAAATTTGCTCCTAAGTCTCATGAAGGTTTCCTACTTGGGTATGGCTCAAACTCTCACACTTACCGTGTCTACAATAATTTCACATGAAAGGTTGAAGAGACGGTATATGTGAAGTTTGATGAATCTAACGGCTCGCAAGTAGAGAAATTGCCAATTGATGTAGGAGACAAAAACCCTTAGGAAGCAATCCAAGACTTGTCTATTGGCAAGATTCGTCCAACGGAGTTTAGAGTACCTCGTTCGTCCAAGTGGAAGCTTCCACCTCACGACAAGGTGAACCAAGAGTTGATACGGAAGCATCCACATGTGGGACACACCAAGACCAAGAAAACGAGGAAGTATACCAAGATGAACATCAACAACCTCCTTCTCCACCACGACAAGAGAACGACAACGTCAACAATGAAGAAGGCCAAGAAGAAGAACAAGATGAAGAATATGTTCCACCAAGATCCAAGCAAAATCTTTCACGAGTTCGAGCAAGAGTTGCCAAAGACCATCCCGTCGAGCAAATCTACAATGATATTCAAACCGGGAGAATTACTTGCTCTAAAACTCGTTTAGCTAACTTTTGTGAACATTATTCACTCATCTCTAGCATTGAACCTATGAAGGTTGAAGAAGCATTGGAAGATCCGGATTGGATAAACACCATGCATGAAGAACTACACAACTTTTAGAGAAACCAAGTTTGGACATTGGTTGAGAAGCCCGACAACAACCATAACATCATCGGTACCAAATGGGTGTTTCGCAACAAGGAAGGTGAAGATGGACAAGTGGTTCGCAACAAAGCACGTGTCGTCGCCCAAGGCTACACTCAAGTCGAAGGTATGGATTATGGTGAGACATATGCCCCCGTTGCTAGACTTGAGTCCATTCGCATCTTACTTGCCTATGCTAATCACCATGATCTCACCATGTACCAAATGGACATTAAAAGTGCTTTTCTAAATGGTGAAATAGAGGAGGGAGTTTCTGTTAAGCAACCTCCCGGCTTTGTCAATCCTAAGAAACCTAATCATGTTTACAAACTTCACAAAGCTCTTTATGGTCTTAAACAAGCTCCTAGAGTTAGCGTGGTATAAATGCTTGACCAAGTTCCTTATTGAAAAAGGCTTTGAAATTGGAAATTTTGATTCTACTCTTTTTACTAAAAGGGTTAATGGAGAACTATTTGTGTGCCAAATCTATGTTGATGATATTATATTTGGTTCGACTAACCGTCACTTTAGTGAGAAGTTTGGAAAGCTAATGTCGGAGAAGTTTGAGATGTCGATGATGAGTGAACTCAAATTCTTTCTCGGTTTGCAAATCAAGCAAACTAAGGAAGGTACCTTTGTCTCTCAAACAAAGTACACTAAGGACTTATTCAAGAAGTTCAATATGCAAGAATGCAAAGGTATGACTACACCCATGCCTACTAGTGGACATCTTGATTTGACCAAAGATGGTGAACCGGTTGAACAAAAGGTTTACCGCTCCATGATTGGTTCATTGTTATATCTATGTGCTTCACGTCCCGATATTGTGCTAAGTGTGTGCATGTGTGCATGATATCAAGCCGCTCGTAAAGAATGTCATCTTAAGGCCGTGAAAAGGACAGTGAGATACTTAATCCATAGACCAAACTTTGGCATTTGGTATCCAAAGAGGGCCTCTTTTAATCTTGTTGGCTACCCCGACTCGGACTACGCAGGTGACAAGGTTGATAGAAAGTCCACCTCTGGTACTTGTCAATTTCTTTGTAGATCTGCTATTTCTTGGTCCTCCAAGAAACAAAACTCAGTATCCTTATCCATCGCCGAAGCGGAATACATTGCCGCTGGTTCATGTTGTGCTCAATTACTTTGGATGACCCAAACTCTTAAAGATTATGGGATATATGTGAAACATGTTCCATTGCTTTGTGATAATGAAAGTGCTATCAAGATTGCTCACAATACCGTGCAACACTCTCTACCTAAGCATATTGAAGTTCGTCATCATTTCATTTGAGATCACTTTGCCAAAGGGGACATTAATCTTAAACATGTTCGCACCAATAAGAAATTTGTGGATATATTCACTAAACCACTTGATGAGAAAGTGTTTTGCAGGTTAAGAGGTGAATTGAACATCATTGATGCTTCAAACATGGAGTAGGAACTCCATTTGGATACATGCAAGACATGAGCCTATGACTAATCCTTGATATTTCTCGTATGATGATAATCTTATGTCTTGGATATATTTGCACCTTGCATGTTATCTAACCCATGTAGGTACTTGGATGAATCTAAATCTATGAGATTGCAACTCACATACATCTTGAGCAATCTCTACATTACCAAGTCTCTACGCAATGGTGGTTGAAGACGAGGAAGCACGAAACCATTCAAACATATCCTTTGAAAAATTCTATATTGAGTTTCATGATTGTCATTTTGGATACACAACTGCTCTTCCTTGCAAAAACTAACCCATGTATGTAGATGAACTCAAATTCCAAGTGGTGCTCCCAACTCTTGATGAGTTACATCAACCTTGAGCAACCCACACAAGTTCAACTACATGATCACAATCAACACTACCACCCAAGGTATGTTATTCCATCTTAGAGAAGCTTTACTCCATGTCATGAGTCAAAGCAACTCAACAAGATGCGAATACATCAAAATGCTTAAATTAAAAATGGTAACCCCATTTTGAGCTTAAACGATGAGTATGACCTATGATCAAGTGATCTCACTTGACCCCTAAGTCAATATACTCTAACATAGGTGACATTGTCGCCGATCAATTCTAGATGAAGTTCTCTTATGTTCTTTTCTGTGCTCTTGCATTTGTCTCATGCATATTTGTTTCCCCTTTCAAAAAAACTTCATCTAGATTTCTTTTCTGTTCTGCATTCCCTGCATCCAATTCCGTACAAATCCTTGTGGGATCTTACTTGTCTAGTGAGCTAAGGTGATAAGTGTTTTCTCTGCGATGAACTCGGTCACACCGGTCTATTGCCTTCGGTCGAACCGAAGCACACTACTCGGTGCCACTGATTTCACTACAGGAAAGATAGCTTGCCACTTGTTCCTGCATTTCTTTCTGATCTAGCTCCACTGAATGATTCTTGTCCTCTGCCAACATCACATTCGACTTGCTGCTTTGTTCTATGAATCAAGGATCAAACCCATTTGCACCAAAAATCCAGAACAACCCTTCATGGAAATTGATGTCAAAGGGGGGAGAGAGAGATCACATCAAAGCTTAATCATTTCTATAGGGGGAGAGAATACTCAGAGAGAGAGAGAGAGACCCCAGATGCTTGGTGTTCAAGAGGAGAGAAGTCACATGTCTTTAAGAGGGGAAAGACATGTACATATTTGATTGTTGGCATTAGCTCTATCTCTTTTCTTTGCTCTGAGTTTTTCTATTCCCTATCTTCTCCCAATATCCCATGCTAGATTTAGGGGGAGCAAGACATCTAAGGGAAGGAAATCTTTGAATTCATTGCACATCTTTACCTCTGGGGACATGTCTATATCCAACGGGATACTTAGTACTCACTCTCTACATGCCATCCCAGTCTTGGTACTCTTGTGGTTTCTTTTGTTTGCTCTGACTAGTAGGTGTATCTGTGTTATCTAACCTTGTTTACGCAGGTTCACTCCTTCCTAAGCCAACTCAAGACCACAAGGTAAGTATATGCATCACAGTCATGTGTATGAGGATTTCTTGCTGATGTACATACTGTTTGCAAGAAGAACTCATGAGCATGAAGGTACATTTCCTATATTCACACCATTTGCTCTGATGCGTATAGCCAAGATACATGTAACATGCTTACTCTATCATGCTTATGCATTCACATGATCCTATATTTCATATTTACATGATTGCATACATGTAGGGGGAGCCTATGCATGTTACATGTCTTTCCAAAGCTTTACTTGTTACTCTCTATATCTTTATATAAATCTTTGATGTATGTTGTCATCAATTACCAAAAGGGGGAGATTGAAAGCACAAGTGCTCCTTGGGTGATTTTGGTAATTAATGTCAACTTATCTCTTGTTGGACTAATACTTTTACCTAGTATGTTTCAGATAAGTTCAACAATGGAGTGGCAGGGACTAGAGGATGTGAAACCCCTTCAAGATGCTAAGTACAAAGGATTGGCTCAAGCTCAAAGCACAAGACTCTACATTTACTTTTAGTGGTCCAAGGTCACATTGAGTCAATAGGAAAGCCAATACTATTAAGAGGGATGAGGTGTTGCTTAATGGCTTGCTTGCTCAAAGTGCTTAGTGATATGCTCCAAAGCCCTCAACCACTTTATCACATCCACATATGTCCCAAACAAAAAGTCAAACTCGGCCTTACCGAATCTTTCTATCCGGCGCCACCGAGTTCTCGTGACATAGCCACTTCCATAAACCCTAGTCTTTTTGGTCTTACCGATGGGGATCTTGGTCTCACCGAGATGGGATTGTAATCTCTCTGTGTGTGTCCATTACCAAAATATGTCTCACTGAGTTTGTGTAATCGGTCCTACCAAGATTACAATGCAAACTCTCTGTTCCCCATCGTAATGTTTCGGTCTAACCGAGATGAGCTAATCGGTCCCACCGAGTTTGTCTGACCAACCCTCTATGTGTCTATTGCCTGAATCGGTCTCACCGAGTTTGTGTAATCAGTCTCACCAAGATTACGTTATGCCCTAACCCTAACAATATCGGTCCAACTGAGTTGACATGTTGGTCCCACCGAAAATTCCTAACAGTCACATTATTTACTAAATCGGTCCAACCGAGTTTCACGATTTGGTCCCACCGAGTCCGGTAAGTTGTGTGTAACGGTTAGATTTTGTGTGGAGGCTATATATACCCCTCCACCCACTCTTCATTCATGGAGAGAGCCATCAGAACATGCCTACACTTCCAACATACATTTTCTGAGAGAGAACCACCTACACTTGTGTTGAGGTCAAGATATTTCATTCCTACCACATAAATCTTGATCTCTAGCCTTCCCCAAGTTGTTTCCACTCAAATCTTCTTTCCACCAAATCGAAATCTTATGAGAGAGACTTGAGTGTTGGGGAGACGATCATTTGAAGCACAAGAGCTAGGAGTTCATCGTCAACACACCATTTGTTACTTCTTGGAGAGTGGTGTCTCCTAGATTGGCTAGGTGTCACTTGGGAGCCTCCGTCAAGATTGTGGAGTTGAACCAAGGAGTTTGTAAGGGCAAGGAGATCACCTACTTAGTGAGGATCTACCCTAGTGAGGCAAGTCCTTTGTGGGGGACGGCCATAGTGGGATAGACAATGTTGCTTCTTCGTGGACCCTTCGTGGGTGGAGCCCTCCGTGGACTCGCGCAACCGTTACCCTTCGTGGGTTGAAGTCTCCATCAACGTGGATGTACGATAGCACCACTGAGGGAGTCCTGCACTAGGGGGTGTCCGGAGAGCCGGACTATCATCGTCAGCCGGACTCCAAGACTATGAAGATACAAGATTGAAGACTTCGTCCCGTGTCCGGATGGGACTTTCCTTGGCGTGGAAGGCAAGCTTGGCAATACGGATATGTAGATCTCCTACCATCGTAACCGACTCTGTGTAACCCTAGCCCTCCTCGGTGTCTATATAAACCGGAGGGTTTTAGTCCGTAGGATAAGACAACCATTACGACAATCATACCATAGGCTAGCTTCTAGGGTTTAGCCTCCTTGATCTCGTGGTAGATCCACTCTTGTACTACCCATATCATCAATATCAATCAAGCAGGAGTAGGGTTTTACCCCCATCGAGAGGGCCCGAACCTGGGTAAAAACATCGTGTCCCTTGTCTCCTGTTACCATCCGCCTAGACGCACAGTTCGGGACCCCCTACCCGAGATCCGCCGGTTTTGACACCGACATTGGTGCTTTCATTGAGAGTTCCTCTGTGCCGTCACCGATAGGAAGGATGCCTCCTCCCGTCTTCAAGGACGGTATTTTCGCCAAAGGAGCCTTGGCCGTCGGCCAAACTATTCGGCTAGGTGGTTTTCTTATGACCGCCTGTCCGGCCACCGCTTCGACAATGACCTCTCAGGTCATGAAAAGCAATCTTCACGTCAGCTCGTAATTCGCCGAGCGGCTGGATCCAATAGAGCTCTCGTCCGTAAACGAGCTCTTGGATCGCATCGCTGCCTGGGAGTCGCTACAGACTACAATAAGATTGGGCTTAAAACCGATCTGAGAGAGATTAACTCTCCCCAGGTCACCCACCACGTTGTAGTGGTAGAGGAACAACGCGGCGACTCTTCTCCTGTATTGAAAACTAGTCATGTCCGGGCTCCCGAGCCCTCCATGCCGGATTCCCGCGGAGGGACGGACTTCGATCAAGCACTGAACCTAAAGTCAGGCATCGGACCGGACTCGTTGGACAACGTCCAGCAATCCAAGCTTCCGAATTTGGAAACTTCTCGGCCCTTGAGCCTCGAGATGGGTAGGGTTCCGGACTTAATTCCACCCACCCGCCCAGACATATGCGATCTATCTATAATCCGGCAAGAGCCCGCTGAAACAGTACATCACTACTGGGCCAGATTGCTCCTGGTTATGAACAGGATAAAGGACTGCCGAGAGGAAAACGCAATCTCAATTTTTTGTCGCTGACTTTGTCGCTGAATGGACCAAAGCCGAACTCCCTAAAGAGTACGGCACACACTCCAATTGGATTATGCACTTCGACGGCTCTAAAATGTTGGCCGGATTGGGGGCTGGCGTCGTATTGACATCCCCAACCGGGGACACAGTCCAATACGTACTTCAGATAATGTACACGGACTCCAACAATGCAGCCGAATACGAGGCCCTTTTACATGGCCTCCGGATGGCAATCTCCATGGGCATTCAACGCCTAGAGGTGCGCGGGGATTCAAACCTTGCAATATCCAAAGTAAATGGAGACTTTGATGCCAAGGATCCGAAAATGGCAGCATATCGTAACGCTGTCCTAAAAATGTCAGCTCGGTTTGAAGGACTTGAATTCCACCACGTAGCCCGGGATAATAACCAAGCAGCCGACGTACTGGCACGCATCGGCGCAAAACGTGACGCTGTTCCTCCTAACATCTTCCTAGAACGGCTCTTTAAGCCATCCGTACTATTGGAAGAGGAGTCCGGAAATAACAAATCGGAAGCAGCCGCACCAACCGACACAGAGCAATCTGACATAACCGGCGATTCAGCCGATGAAATAACACCTTTAGCCCACGAAATAATGGCAGTAATCGCCCCGTGGACAGAACCATTCCTAGCCTACTTGCTTAGGCAGGAACTCCCCGAAGACCAAAATGAGGCCCGCTGCATAGTTCGGCGATCTAAAGCCTACAAGGTCCATGAGGGAGAACTTTATAAGAAAAGCACAACCGGAGTCCTTCAAAGGTGTATCTCCGAAGAAGAAGGGCGAAACCTTCTGGCTGAAATTCACGCCGGACTAGGAGGACACCACGCCACAGCTCGGGCCCTTGTAGGAAAGGCATTCCGTACAGGATTTTATTGGCCGACGGCCCGGGCAGATGCTCAGGACTTAGTCCAAAGATGCGTCGGTTGTCAGCTCTTTGCTACTCAGAGCCATATGCCACCCACCGCCCTCAAAACTATACCCATTACCTGGCCGTTCGCGGTCTGGGGGCTTGACATGGTTGGACCCCTTAAAGGGGGAACCCACAAGCAAAGGTACCTATTGGTCATGGTGGATAAATTCACCAAATGGATAGAGGCCAAGCCAGTTAAAACGGCAGAGTCCGGACTAGTGATAGACTTCATATCCAGGGTAGTACACCGTTATGGTGTCCCCTACAGCATCATCACCGATAACGGCACGAACTTCACGGCCGACGAGGTTAAATCATGGTGCAAAAATATGGGCATTAAGCTCGATTACGCTTCAGTCTATCATCCTCAAACCAACGGTCAAGTGGAACGAGCGAACGGTCTAATATGAGCAGCATCAAACCCAGACTAGTGTAGTCACTTATGAAATCTGACACGCACTGGGTAGAGGAGCTCGACTCCGTACTCTGGGGGCTGTGGACAACGCCCAACCGTACTACCGGATTCACACCATTTTTTATGGTATACGGCGCAGAGGCAGTTCTGCCCTGCGACATCATTCATGACTCACCTCGAGTGCGCATGTACGAAGAAAGAGAAGCCGAGCTCGATCGGCAGGACAGCTTGGACGCATCGGAGGAAGAACGCGACGTCGCCAAGGCTCGTTCCGCATTCTATCAGCAGCAGGCTCGAAGATATCAAAGCAGAGAAGTACGGGCCAAGACTTACAACGTTGGCGAACTAGTTCTACACCTGCCGGACAAGAAAAATGACCAGCTCAAGCCCAAATGGGAGGGCCCTTTCATTATCGATCAAGTCCTGATCGGTGGAGCGTACCGTCTACGAAATGCGTCGGACAACCGACTCGAGCCGAACCCATGGAATGCAGCCCGCCTCTGAAGATTCTATGCCTAGCGCCGGACTAAGAGTTCGTCCCCTTCCCCCGCCCAAATTTTTACACTTCAGTTGTCTTTTGTTTCTCTTTCTTCTCTCAACCCTTTTTCTAAAAAAGCCCTTAAAGGCCTACTTGCGCATTGTTCGCACACACTTGATGTGCCATCCGCACTCATTATACCTGGGGGCTTCTTTACCAGAAGCTTAATTATAAGGGCTTCATGCCCGGCACATGTGTCAAGCTTCCACATGTACCTTTTATTCACCATTATATGCATCGATATGACTTAAATTTTGGCCAAGCTGGGTTGCCTGGCTCCTGTGCTTACCCCTACGTTCCCGATTGTTCGTCTAGGAGGTAAAGGGAGCACCTCTGCGATTGTTACTGCCGGGTCAACCGGATGTGTACCTCAGACTGGGTGAAGTCGAAAGGTAGCGTTCTTAAGGGAATATTCGGTCGGTGAATTGAAAGATGATTTTTTACCTACTTATTTATCTGCCCCCAGATGTTTTTCTGCTCTTTTCGCAGACCGGACATGCAATTTAGGGCATGCCTCCCAGGGAAAGGAACCCTTAACGGAACTATTCTCCCTGGAAGATGTTTCTTACTAACCATGTAATATAACATAACTAGTTGGGCACTTGTCTAAGAAAGCACTAATGACCCCTACGCCTGGTCTCCATGCATGCCCCGGTTGTTTCTTAACCGAGAAGGTATTCGGACACACTCCGGACTCTAGGGCCCCGAGGTTTAAGCGAAAAGGTCGGCAAAGACAAACGATCTACAATCCAGCTAGAAGGCATTTTACATGTCATTTTACAATACATTGTCAAATAGACTGACTGTATTCCTCCTCAATCCCGTCTAACAGGCTGTCTAATTTATAGTCCCGTTGGGAAAATTTAGCGGCCAACTCTACTTGGCCGTATACTAAACTCACAGGGATCTCCTTCCCATCGGGCCCCACAGGTCCGACCTCGGCCATGTGGTTGGGATCCGCCTTCTTGTACCGCGTCTTCACCATGGCCCAAGCCTCCCTGGCACCTTGGCGGCAGGCCAAAATCTTCCATAAACGGAAGCGCTGCCGCACTCCCTGAAGCTTCTCCGCAAGCTCCCCAAGGCCCTCGGGTAGGGAGAGGGCTGGCCACAAAGCCTGGACGACGCCGCTCATTGCCTGCCGAACTCGTTCGAGCAGCTGCAACAGTTCGGGAAGTTGATCACCCATTGATATGGGCATCTCCTCCGCAGGGCGACCTGTGAGCATACCTACAGACATATTTTGTCAATTGACTTCCTCGCCGAACTCTTCTTTTCAAAGGAGTTCGCTCAAGCACTTACTATAGATGTCGCAACGAAGCCGCTGATTCTCCTTAACGGAGCCAGACAGCTCGGCCCGAACGCCTTCCAGCTCTTCTCCAAGCTGGGCGTGGGCATCCTGGAGCTTGTTCCTTTCCTGCTGCACCTTATTCAGCACCCTCTCGTCGGCCTTCAGCTGGCGCAGTAGTTCTTGCATGTCCGGATCTTGTCCGGCAGCACCTGCAATGTCATTATTAGACTTGTGCGCACGCCGCACACCACTTATCTTTTTAAAAATAATGTGTTACCAGGAGGGGTCTCTGTGTTTCCTCCTACGACAGCAAGTGCGGCCTCGAGTTGGGCCTTACACTCATGCAGCTCCTGAGACAGTTGGGTATTCTTCTCCGTAAGATCCTGCGTTTCAAATGATCCTTAGATCAGTTAATATAACTACTTTAAGTCTCGGGGGCTACTGGCATATACAGCTATTAAATTCTCTTACCCGCATGTCTTTTACATACTGCTTCGTGGCTCTGGTCAAACCATCTCGAGCAGCACGGAGGTGCGCGTCTCCCGCGTTAAAGGCATTCAACGCCTCAGGGGAGAAGCACGCGTCACGAAAAACTGTCCGGCGGCGCCTGTGGTTCATGACACTCTCCACCTCAGACTTGGTGGCGGACAGTCTGTCGGCATCCTCCGTTGGAGGAGTATCCGGCTCGCGCCTTGCGCTCGCCTCCCCCTCCAGACCAGGTGCTGGAGCCTGGCTGGTAGAGGCTGGGTTGGCAACCTCTACGCCCGCAGTCCGGCGGGCGCTTTTTCTCCTACAAAAGTCATGAGCATTCAAATGCTTCCTAGGAACGTGGCTCTAAATAACAAAGTGTGAGCTATACCTTTGCAGCGACGTTTCAGTCCGCGCCGCGCTCCTCTTCCGCCTACTGGGCCGGGCTGACCCCTGTTGGTCAGCCGCCGCGGGCTCGGCTTCTTGCCTTAGAGGCGCCTCCTGCAAGGCGCCATCATATACGGTGGTCAGAAATGAGCAAGGAAGGAATAATGGTGTCAGGACTTCGGTCACAATCACCTGGGAAGCCGGACATAGTCCGGGGTAGTCGGCCGTAATAGCGACTAAAGCATTATCCATGCTGAGCTGGTGGAACACCCCGTCGATTAGCTCCACCTCTATGTCCGGATCCTCTTCGGAGGCTGGATCCTGGGATCTCTCTGGATCCTCGGGTTGCGGAGCTGGACTAAGCATGCCCTCCACAACCCGACATAGCTCCTGCGTCGAAAGCATAATATAAGAAATTTAAACTTTGAAAGCATGGGTCGGGCACACAGATGTTCGCTTACCCAACACCGGGGATTGTTCATGGAGAACCCATTCAACGGGTTCGTCTGGAGGAAGTCCTCCTTCTCCCCCTTGTACAGGCCGGACAGGATCTTCGCCAGGTCCTCGGCCGAACCCGGCCCTTTGCGGCCATGACGGGTGGCATCGTCCTCCCCGTTGAAATCCCACATAGGGTGGCCCCTGTATTGCAGCGGCTGCACCCCCCGCATAATGCATGTTGCCATGACTCCAATCATGGTCAAGTCGGAATGGGCCAGTAACCTTATCCGGCCCATCAAATAATGGACGCTCTTGTCTTCCTCCAGTTGGGGGCTCCGTGGGCGCCAACTAAGGCGTTTCTTCAAAGGAGCATTACTGAACTCCGGGAGGCCGATCCGAACAGGATCCGACAGCGGAGCGTCTTCTATGTAAAACCATTCTGAAGGCCAGTCTTCGGACGCCTTCCTAGGGGTTTCGGATGGATATCCGGTCCCGGCGATGCGCCATATTTCGGCACCGCTCACTTGATATATGGACCCCTCATGAGAGCGGGGCACAAGGCAGAACAACCTCTTCCACAGTGCAAAATGGGGCTCAACGCCCAGGAATAGCTCGCAAGGAGCTACGTAACCCGCGATATGCAGGATAGAGGCGGGCGTAAGGTGATGGAGCTGGAGTCCGTAGAACTCCAGGAGCCCGCGGAGGAACGGATGTATAGGAAATCCGAGCCCCCTTATCAGATAGGGGACGAAGCATACCCGCTCCCCTTTGTTGGGATTTGGGGTAGCCTCCGCTTGCTTCCCACCTTGGTAGGTGGCCAACCCGGCTCGAACCGGAACCATGAAGGCCGGAGGGAGATATCCCTTCGCCTGGAGCGTCACCAGCTCGTTGTGCGGGATAGAACATCTCCTCCAATCTCCTGGCAGAGGGCTGGGAGCGCGAGAAGAGGATCCGCATCGACGTTCCATGATGGAATGGATTCTTGTTCAGAAGCGCTCCGATGAGTACTTGTGGAAGGAAGATGGTGAGATTTGGATCTGGATTCTTGCCTCTCTTATAGACAGATTATTTGCACAGCTAGGGGGTAAAACATAAAAGATACCCTGGCTTTTCGCATTCGTGCGACACGTGGAAGATGTCCATTATTGGGCGTGGAAGCCAAGAAGGGCAACATTGATAAGGAAGCCGGACACTGTTCGGCAGGTACATGGAACTTAAGGGAGAACCCGCCTTGCAACGCCGAAGACTATAAACGCGCTGGACTTATCATCATTGAAGACTGGTTCGGGGGCTACTGAGGGAGTCCTGGACTAGGGGGTGTCCGGACAGCCGGACTATCATCGTCAGCCAGACTCCAAGACTATGAAGATACAAGACTGAAGACTTCGTCCCATGTCCGGATGGGACTTTCCTTGGCGTGGAAGGCAAGCTTGGCAATACGGATATGTAGATCTCCTACCATTGTAACCGACTCTGTGTAACCCTAGCCCTCCCCGGTGTCTATATAAACCGGAGGGTTTTAGTCCGTAGGACAAGACAACCATTACAACAATCATACCATAGGCTAGCTTCTAGGGTTTAGCCTCCTTGATCTCGTGGTAGATCCACTCTTGTACTACCCATATCATCAATATCAATCAAGCAGGAGTAGGGTTTTACCTCCATCGAGAGGGCCCGAACCTGGGTAAAAACATCGTGTCCCTTGTCTCCTGTTACCATCCGCCTAGACGCACAGTTCGGGACCCCCTACCCGAGATCCGCCGGTTTTGACACCGACAACCACTTACCGGAACCACGAATAAAAAATCTCCGTGTCTCCAAATTGCGTTTGCACACTCCAATCCCATCCCTTTACATTTTTGCAATTTGCATGCTTTACTTTCTGCCGCTCATGTACTCTTTGCAAGATTGCTTGATATGTATTGTGAATCTAAAACTTGTGCCAAAACTCCACTTCAATTTAAAGAAATTAAAAACTACAACTTTTCTCGCTTAGAGTCTATTCACCCCCCTCTAGACACCTCTTCTCGATCCTTTCAATTGGTATCAGAGCTTTGGTCTCCATTGCTTTGGTTTAAACACCATTAGAGGAAGATAGATGAGTCTACTTTGGGGAGTCTTAGACATAGAGTGCCTATACTTGATGGAGAGTATTTTCATGAGTGGAAAAATGAGATGCTTGTGATTTTCAATGAATATCATTTGAACAAGTACATTACTAGCCCTTGTGCACCTCATGTTGATCCTATGCATCCTACGATTGATGTGTCAATTGACATGATTCGCAATCTTAGAACGGTTAATATTATCACTAGAGGCTTGCCTAGAAACTTGATTGGATGTTTTCCTATTCTTGATTGCGCCTACACTATATGGAAATTTCTTGAGGAATGTTTTCCAAACTATTCCTTGCAAAATCTAGATGAAATTCTCCATAAGTCTATTGCCTTGAGTAAGATGAATTCCAATGATCCTAAGTTTGGTGATTGTCCATTTGAGCTTACAAATCTTATGCGTGCCAAATGAGATGTTGGAATTATTAGTGATATTATTTCCGAAGCTATTAGAATTCATAAAGAAGATCATTGTGAAACTCATTCTAACGAATCACCCTCTCTAGGAATTGATCCATCACATGACGATGTTGAACATGGATACTATGATGAGAATGATGAGAGTGACTTTGATCTTAATGATGCAATGAGACACTTTGGTCTTATGGCAAATCTTCGGGGATACATGGCAGGAGGAAAGGAATGGGTTCTTGACAATGGATGTACCAGTCACATGACCGAAGATAAAGATATGTTTCGTGAGCTTGCTGAAAACGACGGCCCTCGAAAGTATGTCACTTTTGGTGACAACTCAAAGGGTGAGATGGTTGGCCTTGGTAAGGTGGCCATCTCACATGATAGCTCCATACAAAATGTCATGCTCGTTGAATCTCTTGGGTACAATTTACTTTCAGTATCTAGACTTGCTGATTTCGGTTTCAATGTCCTATTTACTGAAGTAGATTGCCAAGTGTATCGTAGAGATAATCATAAAATGGTGTTTACCAGTATACGTAGAGGTGATCTTTACATTTTTGATTTCACTAAAAAGGCTCAACCTAGAACTTGCTTAATTTCTAAATCCTCTAAAGGCTGGTTATGGCATAGCCAGTTAGGTCATGTGGGCATGCGAAACCTTGACAAGCTTATAAAAGGAAATCATATCCTTGGCATTAATGATGTCATATTGGATAAGGATAAACTTTGCAGCGCTTGTCAAGCAGGTAAACAGGTTGGAGGAAGGCATGCGTGAAGAACATCATGACCACAAGGAGGCCACTCGAGCTACTTCACATGGATCTTTTCGGTCCCAACGCTTACAAAAGTCTCGGTGGAATTTCTTTTGGTCTAGTCATAGTCGATGATTTTTCAAGATTTATGTGGGTGTTCTTTCTCGATGATAAATCGCAGGTCCAGAAGATCTTCCAAAACTTCGCTAGGATGGCCCAAAATCAATTTGAAGTGAAGATCAAGAAGGTTCGCAGCGACAACGGAACGGAGTTCAAGAACGCAAATGTGGACACCTTTCTTGACGAACAAGGGATCTCATATGAGTTCTTCGGCTACGTACACACCTCAACAAAATGGTGTGGTTGAGAGGAAGAACCAGACACTCATCAAAATGGCGAGAACGATGCTTGATGAGTACAAGACGCCAAAGCACTTTTGGGCGGAAGCGGTTGAGACAACTTGTCATGCAACATATCACTTGTATCTTCACAAGCTACTCGGAAAGACAGCATACGAGCACCTCACCGGTAACAAACCCCAAGTTGGATACTTTCGAGTATTCGGCTCAAAGTGCTACATTCTTGATAAGCATCGTCCTTCTAAATTTGCTCTTAAGTGTCATGAAGGTTTCCTACTTGGTTATGGCTCAAACTCTCACACTTACCGTGCCTACAATAATTTCACCCAAAAGGTTGAAGAGACGGTAGATGTGAAGTTTGATGAATCTAACGGCTCGCAAGTAGAGCAATTGCCAATTGATGTAGGAGACAAAGACCCTTCAGAAGCAATCCAAGACTTGTCTATTGGCAAGATTCGTCCAACAGAGGTGAAGGAGAGTACCTCGTCCGCCCAAGTTGAAGCTTCCACCTCACGACAAGGTGAACCAAGAGTTGATACGGAAGCATCCACAAGTGGGACACACCAAGACCAAGAAAACGAGGAAGTACACCAAGATGAACATCAACAACCTCCTTCTCCACCACGACAAGAGAACGACAACATCAACAATGAAGAAGGCCAAGAAGAAGAACAAGATGAAGAAGATGTTCCACCAAGATCCAAGCAAAAGCTTTCACGAGTTTGAGCAAGAGTTGCCAAATACCATCCTGTCGAGCAAATCTACAATGATATCCAAACCGGGAGAATTACTCGCTCTAAAACTCGTTTAGCTAACTTTTGTGAACATTATTCATTCATCGCTAGCATTGAACCTATGAAGGTTGAAGAAGCATTGGAAGATCCAAATTGGATAAACGCCACGCATGAAGAACTACAAAACTTTGAGAGAAACCAAGTTTGGACATTGGTTGAGAAGCCCGACAAAAACCACAATATCATCGGTACCAAATGGGTGTTTCGCAACAAGCAAGATGAAGATGGACAAGTGGTTCGCGACAAAGCATGTCTCGTCGCCCAAGGCTACACTCAAGTCTAAGGTATGGACTATGGTGCGACATATGCCCCCGTTGCTAGACTCCAGTCCATTCGCAACTTACTTGCCTATGCTAATCACCATGATATCACCTTGTACCAAATGGACATTAAAAATTCTTTTCTAAATGGTGAAATAGAGGAGGAAGTTTATATTAAGCAACCTCCCGGCTTTGTCAATCCTAAGAAACCTAATCATATTTACAAACTTCACAAAGCTCTTTATGGTCTTAAACAAGCTCCTAGAGCGTGGTATAAATGCTTGACCAAGCTCCTTATTGAAAAAGGCTTTGAAATTGAAAAAATTGATTCTACTCTTTTTACTAATAGGGTTAATGGAGAACTATTTGTGTGCCAAATCTATGTTGATGATATTATATTTGGTTCGACTAACCCTCACTTTAGTGAGAAGTTTGGAAAGCGAATGTCGGAGAAGTTTGAGATGTGGATGATGAGTGAACTCAAATTCTTTCTCGGTTTGCAAATCAAGCAAACTAAGGAAGGTACCTTTGTCTCTCAAACAAAGTACACGAAGGACTTATTCAATAAGTTCAATATGCAAGAATGCAAAGGTATGACTACACCCATGCCTACTAGTGGACATCTTGATTTGACCAAAGATGGTGAACCGGTTGATCAAAAGGTTTACAGCTCCATGATTGGTTCATTTTTATATCTATGTGCTTCACGTCCCGGTATTATGCTAAATGTGTGCATGTGTGCACGATATCAAGCCACTCCTAAAGAATGTCATCTTAAGGACGTGAAAAGGATAGTGAGATAATCCATACACCAAACTTTGGCATTTGGTATCCAGAGAGAGCCTCTTTTAATCTTGTTTGCTACTCCGACTCGGACTACGCTGGTGACAAGGTTGATAGAAAGTCCACTTCGGGTACTTGTCAATTTCTTGGTAGATCGCTTGTGTCTTGGTCCTCCAAGAAACAAAACTGGGTATCCTTATCCACCGTTGAAGCGGAATACATTGCCGCTAGTTCATGTTGTGCTCAATTACTTTGGATGACCATAACTCTTAGAGATTATGGGATATATGTGAAACATGTTCCATTGCTTTGTGACAATGAAAGTGCTATCAAGATTGCTCACAATCACGTGCAACACTCTCGAACTAAACATATTGAAGTTTGTCATCATTTCATTCGAGATCACATTGCCAAAGGGGACATTAATCTTAAACATGTTCGCACCGATAAGCAATTAGTGGATATATTCACTAAACCACTTGATGAGAAAGTGTTTTGCAGGTTAAGAGGTGAATTGAACATCATTGATGCTTCAAACTTGGAGTAGGAACTCCATTTGGATACATGCAAGACATGAGCCTATGACTAATCCTTGATATTTCTCTTATGATGATAATCTTATGTCTTGGATATATTTGCACCTTGCATGTTATCTAACCCATGTAGGTACTTGGATGAATCTAAATCTATGAGATTGCAACTCACTTACATCTTGAGCAATATCTACCTCACCAAGTCTCTACACAATGGTGGTTGAAGACGAGGAAGCACGAAACCATTCAAACACATCCTTTGACAAATTCTATATTGAGTTTCATGATTGTCATTTTGGATACACAAGTGGTCCCAACTCTTGAACTATGCAGGTAGATGAACTCAAATTCCATGTGGTGCTCCCAACTCTTGATGAGTTACATCAACCTTAAGCAACCCACACAAGTTCAATTACATGATCACGATCAATACCACCACCCAAGGTATGTTATTCCATCTTAGAGAAGCTTTACTCCAAGTCATGAGTGAAAGCAACTCAACAAGATGCGAATACATCAAAATGCTTAAACAAAAAATGGTAACCACATTTTGAGCTTAAACGATGAGTATGACCTATGATCAAGTGATCTCACTTGACTCCTAAGTCAATATACTCTAACATAGGTGACATTGTCGCCGACCAATTCTAGATGAAGTTCTCTTATGTTATTTTCTATGCTCTTGCATTTGTCTCATGCATATTTGTTTCCCCTTTCAAAAAAAAACTTCATCTAGATTTGTTTTCTGTTCTGCATTCCCAGCATCCAATTACTTACAAATCCTTGTGAGATCTTACTTGTCTAGTGAGCTGAGGTGACAAGTGTTTTCTCTGCGATGAACTCGGTCACACTGGTCTATTGCCTCAGGTCCACCCGAAGCACACTACTCGGTGCCACCGATTTCACTACAGGAAAGACAACTTGCCACTTGTTCCTGCATTTCTTTCTGATCCAGCTCCACTGAATGATTCTTGTCCTCTACCAGCATCACATTCGACTTGCTGCTTTGTTCTGTGACTCAAGGACCAAACCCATTTGCAACAAACATCCAGAAGAACCCTTCTTGGAAATTGATGTCAAAGGGGGAGAGAGCGATCACATCAAAGCTTAATCATTTTTATAGGGGGAGAGAATACTCGGAGAGAGAGACCCAATATGCTTGGTGTTCAAGAGGAGAGAAGTCACATGTCTTTAAAAGGGGAAAGACATGTTCATATTTGATTATTGGCATTAGATCTATCTCTTTTCTTTGCTCTGATTTTTTCTGTTCCCAATCTTCTCCCAATATCCCATGCTAGATTCAGGGAGATCAAGACATCTAAGGGAAGGAGATCTTTGAATTCATTGCACATCTTTACCTCTGGGGACATGTCTATATCCAACGGGATACTTAGTACTCACTCTCTACATGCCATCCTAGTCTTGGTACTCTTGTGGTTTCTTTTGTTTGCTCTGACTAGCAGGTGTATCTGTGTTATCTAACCTTGTTTACGCAGGTTCACTCCTTCCTAAGCCAACTCAAGACCACAAGGTAAGTATATGCATCATAGTCATGTGTATGAGGATTTCTTGATGATGTACATACTGTTTGCAAGAAGGACTCATGAGCATGAAGGTACATTTCCTATATTCACACCATTTGCAATGATGCATATAGCCAAGATACATGTAACACATTGCTTACTCTGTCATGCTTATGCATTCACATGCTCCTATATTTCATATTTACATGATTGCATACATGTAGGGGGAGCCTATGCATGTTACATGTCTTTCCAAAGCATTACTTGTTACTTTCTATATATTTATCTAAAGCTCTGATGCATGTTGTCATCAATTACTAAAAAGGGGGAGACTGAAAGCACAAGTGCTCCCTGGGTGATTTTGGTAATTAATGTCAACATATCTCTTTTTGGACTAATACTTTTACCTAGTATGTTTCAGATAAGTTCAACTATGGAGTGGCATGGACTAAAGGATGTGGAACCCCTTCAAGATGCTAAGGACAAATGATTGCCTCAAGCTCAAAGCACAAGACTCTACATTTACTTTTAGTGATCCAAGAGCACATTGAGTCAATAGGAAAGCCAATACTATTCTGAGGGGATGAGGTCTTGCTTCATGGCTTGCTTGCTCAAAGTGCTTAGTGATATGCTCCAAAGCCCTCAACCACTTTCTCACATCCAAAGATGTCCCAAACTAAAAGTCAAACTCGGCCTTACCGAATCTTTCTATCCGGCGCCACCGAGTTCTCGTGTCATAGCCACTGCCATAAACCCTAGTCTTTTCGGTCTCACCGATGGGGATATCGGTCTCACCGAGATGGGATTGTAATCTCTCGGTGTATCCATTACCAAAATCGGTCTCGCCGAGTTTGTGTAATCGGTCCTACCGAGATTACAATGCAAACTCTTAGTTCCCCTTTGTAACGTTTCGGTCTAACCGAGATGAGCGAATCGGTCCCACCGAGTTTGCCTAACCAACCCTCTGTGTGTCTATTACCAAAATCGGTCTCACCGAGTTTGTGTAATCGGTCTCACCGAGATTACGTTATGCCCTAACCCTAACGATATTGGTCCAACCGAGTTGACATGTCGGTCCCACCAAAAATTCCTAATGGTCACATTATTTGCTAAATCGGTCCAACCGAGTTTCACGATTCGGTCCCACCGAGTTTGGTAAGTTGTGTGTAACGATTAGATTTTGTGTGGAGGCTATATATACCCCTCCACCCACTCTCCATTCTTGGAGAGAGCCATCAGAACATGCCTACACTTCCAACATACATTTTCTGAGATAGAACCACCCACACTTGTGTTGATGTCAAGATATTCCATTCCTACCACATTAATCTTGATCTCTAGCCTTCCCCAAGTTGCTTTCCACTCAAATCTTCTTTCCACCAAATCCAAATCCTGTGAGAGAGACTTGAGTGTTGGGGATACTATCATTTGAAGCACAAGAGCAAGGAGTTCATCATCAACACACCATTTGTTACTTCTTGGAGAGTGGTGTCTCCTAGATTGGCTAGGTGTCACTTGGGAGCCTCCGTCAAGATTGTGGAGTTGAACCAAGGAGTTTGTAAGGGTAAGGATATCGCCTAGTTCGTGAAGATCTACCCTAGTGAGGCAAGTCCTTCGTGGGCCATGGCCATGGTGGGATAGACAAGGTTGCTTCTTCATGGACCCTTCGTGGGTGGAGCCCTCTGTGGACTCATGCAACCATTACCCTTCATGCGTTGAAGTCTCCATCAAAGTGGATGTACGATAGCACCACCTATCGGAACCACGGATAAAAAATCTCCGTGTCTCCAAATTGCATTTGCACACTCCAATCCCATCCCTTTACATTCTTGCAATTTGCAAGCTTTACTTTCCGCTGCTCATATACTCCTTGCATGATTTCTTGATATGTATTGTGAATGTTAAACTTGTGCCAAAACTCCACTTCAACTTAAAGAAATTAAGAACTTCAACTTTTCTTGGTTAGAGTCTATTCCCTCCCCTCTAGACACCTCTTCTCGATCCTTTCAATAGGCATCTAAGAGGGATATAATAAAAACTTTCATATAATGTGAATACTATGAGAAGTTTGATTCTTTACGATTGTTTTGAGATATGAAGATGGTGATAAGTCATGCTAGTGGAGTAATTGTGAATTTGATAAATACTTGTGTTTAGGTTTGTGAGTCCCCTAGCATGCACATATGGCGAACCGTTGTGTAACGAAGTTGGAGCTTGAAGTATTTATTTATTGTCTTCCTTATGAGTGGCGGTCGGGGACAAGCGATGGTCTTTTCATACCAATCTATCCCCCTAGGAGCATGCGCGTAGTACTTCGTTCAATGACTAATAGATTTTTGCAATAAGTATGTGAGTTCTTTTTGACTAATGTTGAGTCCATGGATTATACGCAATCTCACCCTTCCACCATTGCTAGCCTCTCTTGTGCCGCACAACTTTCACCGGTACCATACACCCACAATATACCTTCCTCAAAACAGCCACCATACCTACCTATTATGGCATTTCCATAGCCATTCCGAGATATATTTCCATGCAACTTTCCACCGTTCCGTTTATTATGACATGCTTCATCATTGTCGTATTGCTTTGCATGATCATGTAGTTTACATCATATTTGTTGCAAAGACACCTTTCATAATTCTTTCATACATGTCACTCTTGATTCATTGCACATCTCGGTACACCGACGGAGCCATTCACATAGAGTCATATTTTGTTCTAAGAATTGAGTTGTAATTTTTCGAGTTGTAAGTAAATAGAAGTGTGATGATCATCATTACTAGAGCATTGTCCCATGTGAGGAAATAAAAAAAAGAAAAGAAGAAAAAAGAGGCCAAAGAAGCCAAAGAAAAAAATAAAAAAAGGAAAAAAAGAAAAAAAATGAAAAAATGAAAAAAAGAAAAAAAAGAAAAAATGAGAGAAAAAGAGAGAAGGGGCAATGTTATTACCCTTTTTCCACACTTGTGCTTAAAAGTAGCACCAAGATCTTCATGATAGAGAGTCTCTTATTTTCTAACTTTCATATACTAGTGAGAATTGTTCAATATAGAACTTGGCTTGTATATTCCAACAATGGGCTTCCTCAAATGCCCTAGGTCTTCATGAGCAAGCAAGTTGGATACACACGCACTTAGTTTCTTTTTGAGCTTTCATACACTTATACCGTTGCATGGCAATCCCTACTCACTCACATTGATATCTATTGATGGCCATCTCCATAGCCCGTTGATACGCCTAGATGATGTGAGACTATCTCCCTCTTTTTGTTTTCTCCGCAACCACCATATTCACTTCCACCATAGTGCTATGTCCATGGCTCACCCTCATGTATTGCGTGAAAGTTGAAAAGGTTTGGGAACATCAAAGTATGAAACAATTACTTTGCTTGTCATCAAGGTTGTGCATGATTTGAGTATTTTGTGTGATGAAGATGGAGCATAGACAGACTATATGATTTTGTAGGGATAAGCTTTCTTTGGCCATGTTATTTTGAGAAGACATAATTGCCTTGTTAGTATGCTTGAAGTATTATTGTTTTTATGTCAATATTAAACTTTTGTTTTGAATTTTTCAGATCTGAACATTCATGCCACAATAAAGAGAATTACATGGATAAATATGTTAGGTAGCATTCCACATCAATTTTTTTGTTTTTATCATTTACCTACTCGAGGACGAGCAGGAATTAAGCTTGGGGATGCTTGATATGTCTCCAACGTATCTATAATTTTTGATTGTTCCATGCTATTATATTATCTATTTTGGATGTTTAATATGCATATATATGCTATTTTATATTATTTTTGGGACTAACCTATTAACCGAGAGCCCAATGCTAGTTTCTTTTTTTGCCTGTTTTAGAGTTTCGCAGAAAAGGAATACCAAACGGAGTCCAAACGGAATGAAACTTCTGCGATGACCTTTTTTGGACCAGAAGCAAACTAGGAGACTTGGAGATGAATTCAAAGACTCAACGAGGCGGCCACAAGGGTGGAGGGCATGCCCAGAGGGGTAGGGTGCACTCCCTACCTCGTGGGCCCCTCGGAGCTGTCCTGACCTAGTTCCTTCACCTATATATACTCTTATACCCCAAAAACATCAGGAGGAGCCACGAAAACACTTTTTCACCGCCCCAACCTTCTGTACCCATGAGATCCCATCTAGGGGCCTTTTTCGGCATCCTGCCAGAGGGGCATTCGATCACGGAGGGCTTCTACATCAACACCATTACCCTTCCTGATGAAGCGTGAGTAGTTCACCATAGACCTATGGGTCCATAGCTAGTAGCTAGATGGCTTCTTCTCTCTCTTTGATTATCAATACCATGTTCTCCTCGATGTTCTTGTAGATCTATTCGATGTAATATTCTTTTGTGGTGTGTCTACCGAGATCCGATGAATTGTGGATTTATGATGAGATTATCTATGAATATTATTTGAGTCTTCTTTGAATTCTTATATGCGTGATTTGATATCTTAGCAAGTCTCTTCGAATTATCGCTTTAGTTTGGCCTACTAGATTGTTTTTTCTTGCAATGGGAGAAGTGCTTAGCTTTGGGTTAAATCTTGTGGTGTCCTTTCCCAGTGACAATAGGGGCAGCAAGACTTGTATTGGATTGTTGCCATCGAGGATAAAAAGATGGGGTTTGCATCATATTGCTTGAGTTAATTCCTCTACATCATGTCATCTTACTTAATGCATTACTCTGTTCTTCATGAACTTAATACTTTAGATGTAGGCAAGAGTCGATCGATGTGTGGAGTAATAGTAGTAGATGCAGAATCGTTTCGGTCTATTTGACACGTACATGATGCCTATATTCATGATCATTGCCTTAGATATCGTCATAATTATGGGCTCTTCTATCAATTGCTCGACAGTAATTTGTTCACCCACCGTAATATTTGCTATCTTGAGAGAAGCCCCTAGTGAAACCTATGGTCCCCGGGTCTCTTTTCCATCATATAAGTTTTATTTTCCATCTTATTAGTTTCCGATATACTATTTTGCAATCTTTTACTTTCCTATTTATAAACCAAAAATACCAAAAATATTTACTTTACCGTTTATCTATCTCTATCAGATCTCACTTTTGCAAGTAACCATGAAGGGATTGACAACCCCTTTATTGTGTTGGGTGCAAGTTTGTTGATTGTTTGTGTAGGTATTCGGTGACTTGTGCGTTCTCTCCTATTGGATTCATACCTTGGTTCTCAAACTGAGGGAAATACTTACTCTACTTTGCTGCATCACCCTTTCCTCTTCAAGGGAAAAACCAATGCAAGCTGAAGAGGTAGCATGGCATCGGCATAGTTGTGCGGCGCCCACGGAGTAGTGCGTTGGACGGACCATAGCGGAGCAGCTGCTTGAGGCCATGAGAATGAGGGGCGACACCAGAGGGAGGAGTAGCCGGGGAGATTTGGCCCTACCCACTGGCCATGTAGCCTAGCTGGACAGAGCATCGTCGAGGACCAGGCCAGATGGGACCAGTGGAGACAGCTTGCTGGAGGAACCCTAGCGTTGTAGGCAGGGGATTGAGGTAGAGGGAAAGGGGAGAGGATATGCAAGCGGGAAGGGAAATGAACGCTTGCGTGTTTGTTTTTACTTGAGGGTCAGGTGTGACACGGGCTTGTGCAGTGGCATTTTGAGTGTAATATAGGCAGACAACAGAGTCATTTCACCATTCCCCTTCCCTTCAATTTTTAGTGAGCTTCTACCCGAAACACCCCCCTCTAAAGCGAAATAAGTTAAGCCCAAGCCCATAACTCAAAAATGACGTCTTTACATCTTTTATGGCTTATTTTGACAGTAAGCTATGAAAAGGCGGAATAGAACTTGCTCTTAACCTGCAATTCAATTGTACGTGCAATGATGAATCACTCCTGCCTCCTATAGTGTACATTTAGGCATCATCATACATGGCATAACCTAATACATGTGCATTTAATTATAGAATTTGAAATATGCAATGTTTATGTTAGTTCATATGTTGCACATGATGTTTAAGTGCTCCTTGAATCTAGCCAGTCAAGTGATGGTGTTTAAGCCTCCTTCTATGCTTCTTTTCTTGATATGTAAGATTTGCTCACACATCTGTTCAATTGCCTGTCTGTATTAGTCAGCCATACCAGGACTGTTTGCTTTTATTACTTACTATTCTTGACCTAACAGAGCTTGTCAACGATTTAAACACTAAGGGCTGCTATAGTGGGGGCTTGTATAACTCATAGGTGACATAAATGTTTGGCTGTACACTAAAGTAGGCTCTCCAAGAGTACCTGGAGATCCAGTTCGAAGGTATGCCTAGTTTATACATAGTGCGCACATAGTAAATGATCATTTCATTGTGTGCAAGAGATGTGGCATGTTTCATTATGTGGTGTTGTTTTCTTATAATATCATCCTTTTTTGTTGTTCACAGACTGAAAAGTATGCATACTTATTTTCCAAGGAGACCAGTAACTAGTTTGTGTCACCTTCCAAGTACAAGACACTAGGAAGGAGCCTTGCAAGAGAAGAAGGAGAAGCGCTGAGCCTATTCAACCAGTTAAGGTAAGTCACACTTTATTACAATTACCAGGACATCCTATTTGTCTAACATTGTGCTTGCGTAGGGTTCTTCACCTGTAACCCAGTCATTAGGCCATTGATTAAAACCCCCTCCACTCACTACTATATGATGTTCTAATTTTTTTGTAAATCAGATGTATGTAAACACATTTTAATGTGTCCGTTCACTCATTACGGATGTACTCTACTTTTAAATATCTAAAACATCTTATAGTAGTGAACAGTGCGAAACTACTTCCTGTCATGGTAGAGTTGTCGATGTCATGAATGTCATAACCAAACGCATATTCACATCATTAGCCTCCCTATCATTACTAGGATATTGATTACATACTAGTCGAGATACTTAATAGGGGGGAAACAATATTACATTACTTGTTCCTTTATATAGTAAATGTAGCTAGGCCATGGATGTTATTGAGGCGTGCATGTATGCATGCTGCCAACTCAACAGTTCAATTGCTTGTTTGTTTCAGGCATAGTTAATTGCTCTTTTCAATTGCTTTATATGTCCTCAGTTAATGAGATGCCCAAACAATGATGCTTGATGTTGGGTACTTGTATAATTACTTGCAAAAGGGCCCGTGCGTTGCAACGGAAAAATCATATGTCCATAACCCAATGAGCATGACAAAGATGTGCCTACCACTATAATGAATGTGATGATAAAATGTCAGTCGGTGCCCTGGAATTTATCAATGATATTGTAAAACCCAAAGTAAGAGCATCGCCAATAATCGCTCCACCACCATAGACCATCTCCGCCACACCACCCACTTGCTACCACTGACCACTGTCGTTTGCTGTCAGCCGCTGCCGAAGTTCACCGCCAAAGTTACGCCACCACCAAACCAATTTTAGAGGATTTTTTTACAAAAACTAAGAAAACAGCTCCTCGTCAACCTCAAACCACATTCACGGGGAATTTTTAATGGGAGTTGTTGAATATGCTCTAAAACTGGTACGAGATATTCCTGTCGACTACGAAGATATTTGTGATGACTTTGTTAATCGCAAGATGATGTGCCGGTTCAGTCTCGCGGAGGTGCTCATATGGGTAGGTGTGCATGCATGCGTTTATGTTGATGAGTGTATGCTTGTAAATATGAGCGTCTGCGTTTGTGGTGTGTTAAAAAAACTTTTTAAGCACGCATAGATAATCACGTCAGTGTATGCCAAATCCAATAACTCATGCATGACACAAGAGGGTCCATACTTTTTCAACCTTTTCAAACAAAGATGTATAGTAAAGGATAGGAATGTTTCAAAAAAAAGAGCAACGTGTGGAAGTGCCATAAAACAGCTAGCTGAATCCCCAAGTCGAGCACTCACAGGACTGAATCACGGCGGAGGATATTTGATGCCTAATCAATAGCTGACAGTGAGCTTGAATTGTTTGAGTAAGCTTGTTTTGCACTGCAACATTGTTTGCATTCTCTGCTCAAAATACCATTGCACCTTTACAAACTGAACAACCTATCAGCAATATTATCGAGGGTGCACTCCTGCTTTCTACCCAAGCTAGCAACCATGAAAGTGTGGACAGAGACGCAGAGTGGTGCGCATCAAAGCTGAGTCGACTCGACCATTGCCCAGTGCTGTAGCCGCCGCAGTCGTGCTACTTGCGTCCATCTCAGCCCCATCGCGGCTGTGCCTCAAGTACAAACGTACAGTCCCTCGTCTCGTCCGGCGACCATGACGCGCCTCTGCCCGCCTGTCGATCACATGTCATCATCTGACTATTGTCGAACGCGGCAGTCTAACCGCACGAAACACAACGACCATGGCCGCCGCCGAGTCTAACCGCGTCGACCTCCTCACAACATTTGCTCGCCCACATAGTCATCGATTTTAGCCAGTTTGCAGACAAGGTCGAGCCCCCGCGGCCTCCGCGCTTCCCTGGACCTCTGCCTTCGCTTCTCTGCCTCGTTGTGTGCTTCGAGCGCCCAATTGACCGGTCACAGAAATTCTTGGCTCGTGAAGAGCAGGTTCCTGCTCATGCAGGAGGCAAGCATACATCGACTTTCGTCCACGCCGCTCAATACGCCTTTAGAGATGCATTTGGTGAATAACTCGGATGCGCTGGAGGAGGGCATGCTCGTGTCCACCAGCCACTGAGGTACGCTGCAGCTGCTCTGGCTAAGGCAGATCTCAAGTTGTTCAATTTCTGTCGATTCGATTTGAACTGCCCGTGGGATCAGCCTCGACTTTCGCCTCCTCATCCGGCGGCCCGTATGTGGTTTCTCCGCCTCCTTTGGGCGGATATTTGTAGAGAGGCTAGAGAAGGCAGAAAGGAATCTCGAGAGGGACTCCGGATGAGAGACCGTCGGATGGCCATGAACAAAGGACAAAGCGGAGGTAAAAACAAGAACCTTACGCGTGTGTTTCCTTTTTTTAACACAAAAAATATGTTTGTTCGTGTGTGCAGGCTGGTTCTGCTAGCGCAGGGCGCTGCTTCTTCTAGCAACGAATCATTTTCTCCTCCGTGTGTCGGCCCAATAGAAAATAGGAAAACAAAAACCGTTCTATGCAGGACCCAGCCCAGCAACGTAAAACTAATGAATTTAAGAGCGACGTAATCGATTTAGTACCACCTCGCGTATATATTTTAAATTCAAACTTAAAGCGTAAATGACGGCAAGAAGCATATTGTGACGATGAACTCAAGGAGTCAACCCGTGCTTTATTATTAGGTAAAGATTAGTTAACATAGTTAAAGGCCTTACCATTTAATTACTTTGGCGAAGTGTGCCTGAAGCTTTGAAGTCTATTAACCAACTATTACTGCATGAGGCTCACAATCTAGTTTATACTAGGCTAATGATTGCATAGTTTTGCTTGCTGTAGTAGGTTTGTAGAATCCCTCTGCTGTTCATTATGCTCCCTAAGACTTTAATTGAGCTACAGAATGGCCAACTGCTTTCTTATACACAACATGCTGTCTAAATTTGTAACCTGTCTATGTTTTGGATTTGCCCCAACATCATGCTCCTCTAGTGAGCTAAGGGAGATTTCTGTATGCAGGCTGCACAGACTACCATTTTTATAATTTTGAAAATATCACTTGCTTATGCTTCATGACGTGTAACATTATTATTAGTCCTGTTTTGCCATGTACAAAATAGTCTGTCTTGCTTGCTTCACTGTTGTAACTATATTTTTGCTCTAGTCATGTGTACTTACAGAAACATTTCAGGATGAAGTGACATCAACACAAATATCTGCGAGCAGTGCGGCATGGTCGTTACCAAATAATTATGGATTGGAATTGGAATGTGTTGATGTTCTCGATCATCAACTAGAGGTGGCAAGACAACATGAGCATGATTCTACACGTGCAATCAACAAGTTGAGACTGGACTTGCAGGTATTAGATGCAGGAGTCAAGAAATGAAACGAGAGAGTGAGGTAACTGAAAGTGCAACTATCCCTGGGTGGTTTTGGTAATGATTGACAACATATAGCTCATTGAACTAATACTATTTCCAGATAAATATATCAGGAAAGTTCAATGATTGGCACGACATGGATTAGGAATGTGGACCCCTCAAAATGCTAAGGACAAAGGATTGGCTCAAGCTCTAAAGTTCAAGACTCTACATTTTACTTTTAGTGATCCAAGATCACTTTGAGTCTATAGGAAAGCCAATACTATTAAAAGGGGATGAGGTGTTGCTTAATGGCTTGCTTGCTCAAAATGCTTAGTGATATGCTCCAAAAGCCCTCAACCACTTTCTCATATCCACATATGTCCCAAACCAAAAGTCAAACTCGGCCCCACCGATTTGATCCATCCGGCGCCACCGAGTTCATTTGACATAGCCACTCCCAGAAACCCTAGACAATTCTGTTTAGCCGATAGGGATCTCGGTCTCACCAAGATGGGATTGCAAACTCCTCGTTTCCCTTCGTAACCTTTCGGTCTAACCGAGATGAGCGATCGGTCCCACCGAGTCTGTAATGCAAACTCCCTGTTTCCTTTTCGTAACGTTTTGGTCCCACCGAGACGAGCGAATCAGTCCCACCGGGTTTGCCTGACCAACTCCCTGGTTTGCTTATTACCAAAGTCGGTCCAATCGAGTTTGTGTAATCAGTCAAACCGAGATTACGTTATGCCCTAACCCTAATGATATCGGTCCCACCGAGTTGACATGTCGGTCCCACCGAAATGCCTAACAGTCACATTACGAACTAAATCGGTCGGACCAAGTTTTCTGATTCGGTCCCACCGAGTTTGGTAAATTGTGTGTAACGGTTAGATTTTGTGTGGAGGCTATATATACCCCTCCACCCTCTCCTCATTCGTGAGGGAAGCCATCAGAACGTGCCTACACTTCCAGCATTCATTTTCTGAGAGAGAATCACCTACTCATGTGTTGAGGCCAAGATATTCAATCCAACCATATGAATCTTGATCTCT
This sequence comes from Triticum dicoccoides, assembly GCF_002162155.2. Lineage (NCBI taxonomy): Eukaryota > Viridiplantae > Streptophyta > Magnoliopsida > Poales > Poaceae > Triticum > Triticum dicoccoides. The sequence goes on from NC_041389.1 coordinate 86,827,816, forward strand.
AGCCTTCCCCAAGTTGCTTTCCATTCAAATCATCTTTCCACCAAATCCAATCCTATGAGAGAGAGTTGAGTGTTGGGGAGACTATCATTAGAAGCACAACAACAAGGAGTTCATCAACACCACACAATCTATTACCTTTTGGAGAGTGGTGTCTCCTAGATTGGTTAGGTGTCACTTGGGAGCCTCCGAGAAGATTGTGAAGTTGAACCAAGGAGTTTGTAAGGGCAAGGAGATCGCCTACTTCGTGAAGATCTACCCTAGTGAGGCAAGTCCTTCTTGGGCGATGGCCATGGTGGGATAGACAAGGTTGCTTCTTCATGGACCCTTTGTGGGTGGAGCCCTCCGTGGACTCGCGCAACCGTTACCCTTCGTGGGTTGAAGTCTCCATCAACATGGATGTACGATATCACCACCTATCGGAACCACGCCAAACACATCCGTGTCTCCAATTGCGTTTGCACACTCCAATCCCATCCCTTTACTTTCTTGCAAGTTGCATTCTTTACTTTCTGCTGCTCATATACACTTTGCATGCTTGCTTGAATTGTATTGAGATTGCTTGACTTGTGCTAAGTTGCTAAAATCTGCCAAGAACTAAAATTGGGAAAAGGTTAAGTTTTTATTTGGTCAAGTAGTCGAATCACCCCCCTCTAGACTTACTTTCGATCCTACAATTGGTATTAGAGCTTTGGTCTCCATTTGCCTTGATTTCCATAGCTTTTCGTTATCATAGCCTTGGTTTCACAACCTAGGAGAGTATGGCGTCTAGCGAGGGAAATTACCACCGTACATGTCCTTACTTTGATGGTACTAATTTTGCTAGTTGGAAGCATAAGATGAAAATGCATATTCTTAGACATAACCCCGCCATTTGGGCTATTTTGTGTATTGTCTTGCAAGGTGAATTCTTCGATGGGAGAGAACCGAACAGTGAAGCTACCGCAGAAGAGTTGAAGATGCTGCAATACAACGCTCAAGCTTGTGATATCCTCTTCAACGGATTGTGCCCCGAAGAATTCAACAAAATTAGCCGCCTTGAGAATGCAAAGGAAATTTGGGGTACTTTGATTGATATGCACGAAGGTACCGACTCCGTCAAGGAATCCAAATTGGATATGCTTCAAAGTCAAATTGACAAGTTCAAAATGAAGGATGGTGAAGGTGTCTCTGAAATGTACTCTAGGCTTGCTCTCAGCACAAATGAGATTGCCGGCTCAGGAAGTGAAGAGATGACCGATAGACATCATCAAGAAGATCCTAAGAGCCTTGGATTGAAAATATGATACCGTGTGCACATTGATCCAAATGATGCTACAAAGATCTCAAGCCAACGGAAGTCATTTGAAGAATTGTTGCTCATGAGATGTCACTCAAGGATAAGGAAGAGCTTCATGACAAGTAAAGTGGTGCTTACTAAGGGAGTCCTGGATTAAGGGGTCCTCGGACGGCAGGACTAAGTAGCATGGGCCGGACCGATGGGCTATGAAGGTACGAGACAAAAGACTTCGTCTGTGTCCGGATGGGACTCTCCTTGGCATGGAAGGCAAGCTTGGCATTCGGATATGTAGATTCCTTTCTCTGTAACCGACTTTGTACAACCCTAGCCTCCTCTGGTGTATATATAAACCGGAGGGCTTAGTTCGTAGCGGCAATCATAATCATATAGGCTAGACTTCTAGGGTTTTAGCCATTACGATCTCGTGGTAGATCAACTCTTGTAATACTCATATTCATCAAGATCAATCAAGCAGGAAGTAGGGTATTACCTCCATAGAGCCTCCTGTTACCATCAACCTTAGACGCACAGTTCAAGACCCCCTACACGAGATTCGCCGGTATTGACACCGACATTGGTTCTTTCATTGAGTGTTCCACTGCGTCGTCACCAAAAGGTTTGATGGCTCCATCAATCATCTACAACAATGCAGTCCAGGGGAAGATTTTCCTCCCCGGACAGATCTTCGTATTAGGCGGCTTTGCACTACGGGCCAACTCGCTTGGCCATCTAGAGCAGATCGACAGCTACGCCCTTGGCCATCAGGTCAGGTTTGGAAGCTTGAATTACGTGGCCGATATCCGCGGAGACTTGATCTTCGACGGATTCGAGCCCATGATGACCGCTCCCTGCCACCACGATGAACATGACCTAAATCTATCATCGGACTGTGCTTAGGTGATAGCGCCTATAACTGCTCTGGCCGTAGATCTGGAGCAGATTGCGCCGTCCGAGGACGGGAAGCTCAACCCCGCCACGGAAGCCGCAGACTCAGCGGCGTTGGAGCCGCACACAGATCCAACCTCGAGGAGGGCCTGTGTCACCGGAACCTCGGATTCGTCTCCGGCCATAGGTTCCGAACCGCGTGCATCCGCGCCCATCGGACCTGATCAGGCGCCGATCATTGAGTTCAGCTCCACGGACATCTTCTGGCACTCACCTTTAGGCGATGTGCTAAACTTCTTAAAAGCCCTCTCCTTATCAGGAGATTCTCAGCCGAACTATATCCGGTTCAAATTGGATGCTGACAGCGGAGAATTCCGCTTCCCACCCACCACCCACTTGATAGCCACTGTCGAAGACTTAACCGACATGCTCGATTACGACTCCGAAGACATCGACGGTATGGACGACGATGCCGGAGAGGAGCAGGCACAAAAACCACCACTTATAGGGCGCTGGACAGCCACCTCCTCGTATGACATATACATGGTGGATACACCCAAAGAGAACAACGGTGAAAATGAGAAGGATCCAGTCGACGATAAGCCTCCTGAGATACAGCCAAAGCGCCGACGTTAGAGGCGCCGCTCTAAACCACGCCGTGGGAAAAATAGCAATACCGGCAAAGGAGAAAATAACACTCCGGACGATGCCAAAGACAACGCAGACCCCGTTGACCCAACCTCCAAACAGGATGAACGGGAAGATGGGCGAGTTAGCCTTGATGAACAAGCCGTGAATGAAGACTCAGAGGACAGTAACTACCTTCCGCTCACCGAGGACGAGGTGAGCCTCAGCACTGAAGACTTTATCGTGCCTGAGGAGCCCGTCGATCAAGACTACTTTAAGCACCGGCTAATAGCCACTGCAAGGAGTGTGAAAAAGAAGCAGCAGCAACTTCAAGCTGATCAAGATCTGCTCAACAATAGATGGACTAATGTCCTAGCAGCTGAAGAATACGGCCTCGAGCACCCAACCAAAAGTTACCCGAACCGCAAATTGCTACCCCAATTCGATGATGAGGCGCTAGAGCCCGTCCTTCCAGCGCATAATGCGGCTTATCGACCACCACGTGGCCAGGACAAAGTGGCAACTCAAGCTGAACACCAGCCCGCACTACCTCGCCGTAAAAACAGAAACACAACAGCTTGGGGATACACATATGACCTATGACATGACCTGGAAAACAGAGCAGGTCAGACCAGATCGATCTATAGATCGCGGGGGCGTGCCCTGATGCGCGATGATGGCCATCCCGCCGGACGTGACAAACATAACCACACCCGGACCAAAAACCGCAGACGAACTCCATCCGTGTTACGTCGTGACTTGGCCTGATATAGAGGTGCCACACACCCCCTTTGCTTCACTAATGAAGTAATGGAACATGAATTCCCGGAAGGGTTTAAACCAGTGAACATCGAGTCATATGATGGGACAACAGACCCCGCGGTATGGATTGAGGATTTTCTTCTCCATATTCATATGGCCCACAGTGATGATCTTCACGCCTGTCAGGACCCTGACTCAATGCCACACCGATCTAGCAAGTAACACCTCATATCACTTTGCGGCCTCACGCACGGTATTCCCACGGGTGTCGCCTTACCAGGCCCGGGACCGTTTACGCCTTTTGGCACACGTATATGATAGTGTCGCTAGCATCCATATGACAAGGAGCCCGGGCTGACATGGCTAGTCGTGAACCCAAAGCGGCACTAACTTACAGGGACAGGCATACATGACCCAGCAACAAACGTGTTGGTCATCAGTGAGTGAATCTGGGCTGTAGCAACTGGGCTAGCAGGACTCCGGTAATCCAGGCTGTAGCAGGCTAACAGGACTCCGCTAGACATCGCGTGACATTTCCCAAAGGGACAGACACAGGAATGAAGAAGGACACATGCCGACCAGCCTAAGCGCTTCGGAGCAGTAGCAAGCTACCAAGGCTCAGTCGAAGCACTAGGAGACATTTCCTGGTAAGAGAGGCTACCAAGGATAAACAACTAGATAGTCAGATCCCACACATACCAAGCATTTCAATAACATACACACAATATACTCGATATGTGCAAATACAACATGGCATCACAACATGACTCTACAACTCAAGTATTTTATTCAATAGGCTCCGAGGAGCGAGATATTACAAACATGGGTCTCATGACCTAGCATTCAGAGCACACAAGTCAAAGCACAAGCAGAAGCTTAACATGTCTGAGTACAGACATCTACAAATGAAAAAGGCTGATAAGCCTGACTATCTACCAGATCCTGCCGAGGGCACAAGATCGTAGTTGAGGTAACAAGCTAGATGACGAAGTCCAAGCAGAACTACTAGCGAGACTGAAGTCTCTCTCCAAAAACATAAATTAAGCAAACGTGAGTACAAATGTACCCAGCAAGACTTACATCAGAACTAACTACATATGCATTATTATCAACAAAGGGGTGGTGGGGTTTAACTGTAGCAAGCCAGCTTTGACTCGGTGGCTATCCTGAATTACGACTGCATGTAACTCTTTTGAGGTGGCGCACACGAGTCCACATATTCACCATATCAATACACCACTATGGATCCGCTCCCGTCTCCCTATGAGAACGCCATTCATAGCACTCATGCTTATCTTGCGTATTTTAGAGTATCCACTTTCACTTGTCTATGAACTGTACAGGCAACCCACACTACAAAAAAAGACACATCCGTGACATTTTGGGCCGAACGAAATTTTTTGTGTCATACATATGACACTTCTATGACGATAATTGTGACAAAACCCGGTATCATCATAGATGTGGTGGGCTCCTACTTCTATGACAAATAATCATGACAGAAAATGGGCTTTTCGTCCTGGTTAGGTCAGAGACGCAGCATCATGACATTCTTTGCGCTGTCCATGACGGAAAAAACCGTGGTAGAAGCGAGGGGGAGGAAAATTTCGGGGAGTTGCCGGTTATGGTGGGAGGTCGGGGGCCGAGCGATGCACGTTTCTCTCGTACACGTGCGAGGCGTTGGCTCTAACTGAACCGGAGTGAGGCGTTGGGCTCTAACTGAACCCGAGCGATTGCACTGCAGGCTACGCGTTATTGAACCCGAGCGATCGATTGATGGCTGTTAACTGAACCCGATCGAGCGATTTCTTCGCTACTTCTTCTAACTGAAGCCGGTCGATTGGATGAACAGTGAGCATTGTGGGGGGAGGGGGGGTTGGATGAACAGTGAGTGGTGGTGTTGCCTCTGGATGAATAGGACCCCGTGGTGTGGGGGGCTGGATGAATAGTAGACGGTGGAGGGGTGGCCGTGGAGGGGTGGTTGAACAGGACCCCGTGGAGTGGAGGGCTGGATGAACAGTAGACGATGGAGGGGTGCCCGTGGAGGGGTGGATGAACAGTAGCCGGTGGAGTAGCGCGCGTTGGAGGCTGGATGAATAGGAGCCCGTGGAGGCTGGAGGAGGTCGACGGTAGCCCGTGGAGGCTGCAGGAGGTCGACGGTGGAGATGAACAGTATCTCGTGGAGTCCCGTTTTGCGGTACGCCACACCCCTCCTGATGAACAGGACCCCCGTTTCTACCGTAGCGCCCCAATGCAAGTCCGTTTCATCGGTTTTGCGGTACGCCACACCCGTCCCGATCAACAGGACCACCGTTTCGACCGTAGGAGGTCCGTTTCCTCCGTTTTGCGGTATGCCACACCCCTCGCGATCAACAGGACCCCCGTTTCGACCGTAGGAGGTCCGTTTCCTCCGTTTTGCGGTATGCCACACCCTTCCGATCAACAGGACCCCGTTCCAAACATAGGAGGTCCGTTTCCTCCGTTGTGCGGTATGCCAGGCCTCGTTTCCATTCCCTGTTCCATCCAAGCCGATTGGCTCCCACGCGTTCTGTTGCCTCCCGATGAACACGACGCATTACGTTGCCTCCCCATGAACATGACTCATTCCGTTGCCTCCCCCTGAACACGACGACGACGCTATTTCTCCGTTCCGACCCAGCCATGTACACGAGCCCTGGCCGTATGTATGCGCGAGTAGGCGTTCGAGACCCTGCCCATATGTACGTACGTGGCAGTATTTTCTTTCTTGTACCCTCGCCGATGTACGTATGTATACATGCTACGTGCGCGCCTCTACTACAACACGTGCGTGCCTCTACAACGACCAGTATGTACGTACACGTTCGCGACCAGAATGATAACACTACGGACGCTTCAACCAGGTGGGTCCTGACTGTTAGGCACTTCCTTGCCTGCGAAGATGTAGCTGGTGGGTCCCAGCAGTCAGTGGGGCGAATCATGTTTTTTGCCCGGACGCACTTCCTTGCGTGCAAAGATGTACCTGGTGGGTCCAAGCAGTCTGGGGGGCGAATCGTTTTGTTTTTGCCCGGACGCACTCCCTTGCATGCGAAGGTGTCGCTGGTGGGTCTCAGCGGTCAGGGGGCGAATTGTTTTGTTTTTTTGCCCGGACGCACTTCCTTGCGTGCGAAGATGTAGCTGGTGGGTCCCAGCAGTCAGGGGGAAATGTTTTTTCGCGAAATAGAGTGGCCCGTCCAGTGGGTCCCAGCTGCCAGGTGGAGGAATAATTATTTTCCGCGTAATAAGGAGGCACTTCCTTGCTGCGGCCGTGGACCCAGCTGTCAGCCTCTCCACGTACAGTCCACATCCGATGGAAGTCGTTCCTTGACCATGTTGACCACGCCGTGCCGAGAGCACCAGGGCGGTGGACGACGGCGAGGCCTAGGAAGGGGACGACGGGGAACCGGGGAAGACGCGGCAGTGGAAGCCCGCGCGGAGAGGAGTACGAGGGTTCACTGGTTCGGCTGCGGTGTGAGGCTGCCGTCGCTGCAGGGCCTGGCCAGTGGTGGGAATAGTAGGGGGCAGTGAGGCCTCCGCGGCAGCACAGCCGGCCACGGGAGGCAGGAGCATGCGGCACGACCGGCGCTGCTTTGGGCGGCTGGAGCAAGAAGACCAGAGGTTGAAGAAGCACTACGGCCGTTGGATGGACATCGTACGGTCACTGGAGCTAGAGTCGTTCATATTGACTAAAGTTGACAAAGGCCCCCGTACCAGTCAACTTAGTAGGCCCACAAGTCAGCCTCCCACCATGGTGGGTCCCAGCTAGCAGGGGGAGTATTCATTTTTTTGTGCGTAATAAGGAGGCACTTCCGGTGGGTCTGAGCTGACTGTGCGGGGAATGTTTTTTCGCGAAATATGCTGGCCCGTACGGTGGTTCCTAGCTGTCAGGGGGGAAACATTTTTTTCAAAAAATAAGGTGGCCCGTCCGGTGGGTCCCTGCTGTTAGGTGGAGGAATAATTATTTTGCGCATAATAAGGAGGCACTTCCTTGCGGCCGCCTGGACCCAGCTGTCAGCCTCTCCACGTACAGTACTCTTCCGATGGAAGTCGGTCATTGACCATGTTGACCACACCACGCCGAGAGCACCAAGGCGGTGGTCTGGATGACGGCGAGGCCTAGGAAGGGGACGACACGGAGCCGCGGAAGACACAACAGAATAACATGGTTCACTGGTTCGGCTGCGGCGTGAGGCTGCCGTCGCCGTAGAATAACAGGGGGTGTGGGAGTAGTAGGGGGCGGTGAGGCCTCCGCGGCATCACTGCCGGCCACGAGAGGCAGGAGCACGCGGCAAGACCGGCGGTGCTTTGGGCGGCTGGATCAAGAAGACCAGAGGTTGAAGAAGCACTATGGCCGTTGGATGGACATTGTACGGTCACTGGAGCTAGAATCGTTCATATTGACTAAGTTGACAAAGCCCTCCGTCCCCGTCAACTTAGTTGGCCCACAAGTCATCCTCCCACTATGGTGGGTCCCATCTAGCAGGTGGGTATTCATTTTTTTGTTCGTAATAAGGAGGCACTTCCTTGCGTGCGAAGATATAGCTAGTGGGTCCGACATGTAAGCGGGGGGGATGTTTTTTTGCGAAACATAGTGGCCCTTTCGGTGGGTCCCAGCTATCAGGTGGAGGAATCATTATTTTGCGCGTACAGTCCACGGCCGATGGATGTCGTTCGTTGACCACGTTGACCAGGCCGCGCCGAGAGCACCATGGCGGTGGACGACGGCGAGGCCTAGGAAGGGAACGACACGGAGCCGGGGAAGACTCGGCAATGGTTGCCCACGCGGTGGGGAGTATGAGGGTTTACTGGTCCGGCTGCCATCGCCGGAAAATAACAGGAGGTGTGGGTGAGTAGAGGAATGTGCTCGCTAGCAATGAAGTAGGGTGGGGCGGTGCGGCCTGTGCGGCAGCACAGCCGGCCACGGGAGGCGGGAGCAGGCAGTCCCACCGGAGCTGGTTTGGGCGGCTGGAGCAAGAAGATCAGATATTGAAGAAGCAGCACGGCCGTTGGATTAACATCCAACGGTCACTGCTGCTAGAATCATTTGTGGACTAAGTTGACAAAGCCAAAGTACATGTTAACCTAGTAGACCCACAAGTCAGCCTCCAAATCTGTCCCAAACAGCATACAGCCCAAAATTTCTAGCCAGATTCAAATTAATTTTAAATCTAAATATACCTTAATTTAAACTCAATGAAATTTTACCCACACAAAAACAATGAAATTTAAAATATCAAAATCAGAAAGAAAACAGTATTTGGGAATTAATTGCCTGTTTGCTGTATTTTTTCATTTTACATCCCATTTATTATTACTTATAGCCGATTTCTTATTACTTATAGCCCATTTCTTATTACTTATAGTCCATTTTCTAGGAAAAATGCATCCCTCCTCCTCTTGAAAGATTTCCGGCCCAGCAAGGCGTATAAAAGCAAGTAGGCCTATGTTGGTTATTCTGCAAAAAACAAAATAGCTGGCTAGCAATTTTTCAGAAAGGAAAAAAACAAACTGGGCTGGTCATGTGCTAAACATATGAAATGAAAGCCTGGGCTAGACGGGCCACAAGTCCCGCACAACCCAGTTGATACCCTTCTCCATCCCGAAAAAACAAAATTACTGCGCGCGCTGCTGGGTCCCTATTGTCATCCTCACCATGTACAGTTATCTCCTTATTCCTCTCAGTTGTTGACCATGTTGACAACACCGGAGGGCGGCTCCGCGGCGAGCGAACCAAGGCGGAGGACGATGGTGAGGCCTCGGACGGGAACGAACAGGAGCTGGGGAAGATCACAGCCAGCCGTGGGAGGCGGGAGCAGGCGGTCCCGCCGACGCTGGTTTGGCTTTGGCGGCTCGAGGAAGAAGAGACTGAAGAAACGCGACAGATGTTGAATGTCAATCGAACGGTCAAGGTTGGCACAATCATTTTTTGACTAAGCGGACACCAAGTAGCATACTTTTTTATATATAGGAAGAAAACTGCGAGGAAAATGCGTTCGTCTGCCGTCCTCCTCACAGGGAACGTTCGCCACATAAGTGACTAGCACCCTTGGTTTTCAACCGAGAGGTCTTGGGTTCGTGTCCGAGGAACTCTCAATTTTGTCCTCCTTCCTGCCTCGCAAAAAAGGGAAAGAAAATCAAAGACTTGGGAAGGCGTACAGAACAAGCTAGTGTACCAGTAAAGAGACGTTTCCGAGTTTTAGAAAAAAGAAAGACGTGCTCCTGTAGCTGGTTCTAATCCAAACCTAGACTATATATATGGTGCTATGCTACTCTGCAAGTAATGAAACTAACATATCCAACGTTCGCTTCTCCTCTTCTTTACTTACTCTACCTAGCATCAGAAGCTCTGGCCGCAGCAACCATGTCCGCTAGCTGCTCGTCCACCTATTCTTCAGCAGGCAACAACCAGATATGCGCCAAGTCGCCACCCGTACCATCGCCTGTGGGTCTCATCACACCCCCATCGGCACGTGCACCGCAGCCGATTGCTCATCGCAAAGTGCTGCCGTTGGTGTGGTGCCACGGCTGCAAATCATGCAGAGTCATCTGTCGCGTCTCAACCACAATCCACAGCCCTGGCCGAGTCTTCTACAAATGCCCGAATCATGGGGTAATAATATGTTTAAGTGTTGTTCTGTTGCTTTCAGTTGCTGATTTTTTAATAGTTTGGTTGATGATCTTCCAATTTGATTCGTGCAGAAAAGGGAAGATTCGTGTGATTTGTATTTCTGGGAAGTTGCTGATGTGGGGGAATGCAACTATGCTGATTATTTGGTTAGCCGAGGAATCCCAATACCAGCAGGTTGGGGTGTTGGACAAGTAACTGAAGGAACGGGAGAAGAGAAAGATGCAGAGCAGAAGGTTAAAGATGCAGTTCCTCTGATCATGGCCAAGCAACAGCTGCTGAACGGCCTTGACAGTAATGAGGAGATGAAAGAGCTTGTGAAGATAATGGGCAAAATCAATGTGCTATGTAGGATGATTGTCTCTTTATTTGCAGTGTATGTAGCATTCGTGATGTATTCAGTGGCTACGACATGAGCACTTTGCTGAAACTAGTAATGAATGAAACCTGTGTAGCAGGCTGGGCGTAGTGTTGTGAAAATCTAATGATTTCTATTAACGGAAATCAGGGGGTATGCCCTTTTGCTCATATAAATAAATAAATAGTAGAGGCCCTATCGGGTCAGCTTTGTTCTCATTCGAAGACATCGAGCAAATTGCAGTCCAACAGCAAACTATGTCATCAAATTCAAGTTTGGTAGCCAAATATGAGTACAACTAAACAACAATGTCATCATGTTTTAGTTGTCATACAATCACCAAACACAAATCAACATACATAACAAGTGATGTTCTCACAGCAAAATACTAAACAACATGTTCATTAGGTTTCAGTTGTCATAGCAAACACAATTTCACATAGTAGATAAAAAATGTCTTCTGACAGGAAAATATGACAAAAGCAATGTAATCATCATCCCCAGCAGCAGCGTCAACATCTTCGCCATGCGTATCAGTCTGAATCGTAATTCCCCACGGTGTCATCTTCTTCTTCGTCCTCAACGTCCTCGAACGTTGGCTTCTTCTTGATCAACTCTTGTATGTCCACAGCACGATAGGCAATCTTTTCGCCGGCGTCATTGACGTGATGGTTCTCAAAGATATTAGGAACATATGTGTTATCTTGTACATCAGCAGCAGTGTAAGCATCATCTTGTTATGCAACTTCATTAAATGAATTCCTCTGCTCAAACCTTTGCAATACTCTCCAGTCATCGCTAGATGCAAATGTTTCTTCCAAGAAAAATATCTGTGTTGCTTGATTTGCCAAAATAAAAGGCTCGTTGGTCTGGTATGCCGCCTTGACATTGGTGGATTTGAAATAATCATCAGCTCTGGGTTTTGCGATTCTGGAAAACAAGTTATACCAACGACAACACAACAGAACCACACACCGATGATCCTCAAAACTGGAGATATACTGCAACTGAACAATGCCTGTTATGTTAGCATACATTTCAGTTTTCTCTTTGTGATACATATCCGTGCTCATGATGGCACTGTTTTGTGTCTTCCTGCCTTTGTCTCGTGCAAGGGTGTTGTAGGGCACATCTCTAACAGCGCAAGATTCATAATGTATTACCCGAGTATCAGGACCCATTGCTAGTGAGTAAAGGGCATCATCAACTGCCTGCTCATCCTCCCGCATCTTCTTAACCTATGGTTAGAAAATAGACAAGATGATCATCTTATGTACTCAATATTAAAAAAACAGACAGTGCACTTCAAAAGCTTACATGGTTCTTGAACCATTCCGCAAATCCTGCCATAGCCAGCTTGTCAATGTTTCTTGGATTTTACGGCAGTAACTCCTCTTTGTAGATGCTGCACAACATAGTGATCGCGTCAAACATCTAAATATATAAGAATGTGCTGCAAGTTTAGTAGATTATGATGTATAAGCTGCAGTACTGCACTTACTTGATATAAGGTAGTATCTCAGGACAATTATTCAACACATACCAAACCATTTTGTCCAAATCTTTAGGTTTGTCCTCTTGTCGACTCTTCCCTGTAACTCAAACAGAATAATCGAAAACATTGAGCCCGGGATTGTCTTCACCCACTTCTTTGTTAAGCTGATCAGCTGTTTCAATGTATTTTGAGCAGAATGTCAATGCTTCTGTAGCAATGTAGGCCTCTGCAACGGAACCCTCGGGTCTAGCTCTGTTCCTAACATAGCCCTTGAAAGTCCCTAGCCGCCTTTCAATAGGGTACATCCAGCCATACTGTACTGGACCTCTAAGTAGTGCCTCATCAGGTAGATGAACAGCCAAATGCACCATCACATCAAAGAAGGCTGGAGGATATATCTTCTCAAGGTCGCATAGGATAGTTGGTATCTTGTCTCTAAGATGCTCCAAAGCATCTATCCTGATATTTCTACTACAGAGTTCCCTGAAGAATTGTCCCAACTCTACAACTGCTCTGTATAAGTCAGGGCGGCCCAATCCTCTAAGGATAACAGGTAAAACCCTTTGAAGTAGGACGTGGCAGTCATGAGTTTTCAACCCTTGTACCTTGTTTCCATCTGCACTGACTCTCCTTTCAGGGTTGGAAGCAAATCCATGTGGGAATCTCACACATGACAGGACCTCACAGAATTCTTTTCTTTTTACCTTGTCCAAGACGTACACAGCTGGTGCCATATCCCATGGTTTACCTTCATCTTGCACCTGAAAATCCTTTATGATACCCAGGTGTGTCAAATCAATCCTAGATTTTAAGGTATGTTTCGTCTTGCCTTCAATGTTAAGAAGTGTGCCGGTAATGCTGTCACATATAATTTTCTCGATGTGCATCACATCAAGATTATGCCGCAGATCCAAATCTTTCCAATACTCCAAGTCCCACAAAGTGGCCCTGCGGGTAAACAATAATCTCTCTTCTACTGTGCCACGCTTCCTTTTCCCGCTACCATTACCAGGATGGTTTCCTGGTGTAATATGCCTGACCTTCTCTAATTCCACTTGCAACACATCGGTGGTGAGCCTCTTTGGAGCATCACGGTTTTCATGCTATGCATTGAACACATGTCTTCTAGGATGCGGCTTGTCCTTGGCAAGGAAACGGCAGTGTCCAATGTAACAGATCTTGCTAAGTATTGCGTATGACAGTGGATTCCTGTCACAGTGAACACATGCATTGTAACCATGTGTCGTTCGCCCTGACATAGCGCCCTATAAGTGCATCTAGTGCCCCTTAGTGATTTTGGTGTATTGAAGACTTATAGGTTAAGGGACTGATGCATTTGTGAGTGTACACAGGTCTATAAGTCTATGAGGAGTTTGATATTTACAGAGAAAGTCGACCCCTAAAAATGAAGTTCTTCAACTAAAGACTTTGGATTTCTGAAGACTTTCTGAAGACTTTGAAAGTGAAGAAATTGGTGTGACCTTGAAGACTAGGAAATCATTCAAGGAACATGAAGCATGAAGACTTTTGTTTTCGTAGTTTCATTTTCTCTTTCTTGAGTCATAGGAAACACCATACTATTAAAGGGGGTCGAGGAAATACTAAGGAAAAATTTCCATGTGATGCTCAACTCAAAATCCTACACCTACCAATCCCTTCGAGTGAAGCCATTGGAAATCTCATACAGTTCAGTCATATTCTTCAGTGACAGAGACGAAGTTCTTCTGGTCTCTAAGAAATTTGTTCTAACTGAGGAGTTAGGAATTCACCAGTGTGAATTGCCTACACAGTGAGGAACATGATAGCCCTAAGGATTTTGATAGTCAAAATTCCGATCGTTGCTGTGCTATGCGCCAGCAGTTCCAAAATATCTACCCACCTAACGGTCATATCAGACAAGGGCATTTATGTCTTATCATGTCGGGCTGCTCCCTAGGCTATAAATAGCCCCCCTTCAACCACTAGCTAGTTGGCTGCTCCGATAGAAACTGACACTTGTCAATTGAGAGCATCCCATCCTCTGAGGACTTTGAGCAAAAATCAACAAGTGAGGAAAACCCAAAACCCAACACCTACAAACCCAAAGTGATTGAGCATCACTGAAGAGATTGATCCTGCGTGGATCCGACGCTTGTTTCCTTTGAAGATTGTGCTTCTTCCAGACGGTTAGGCGTCAAGGTCTAGAGCATCCAAGAGGAATTGTGGATCGCCGAGTGACCGAGTTTGTGAAGGTTCGGAAGTCACCTGAAGACTTACCACAAGTGTTTGGGCGAGGTCTGTGTGACCTTCGCTCAAGGAGAATACGGTGAGGACTGTGTGTCCTGGACTGGGTGTCCTCGAGTTAAAATACTCAGCCGCTCCAACCAGATGTACAACTGAGACATCAGTTGGAACTGGTCTACAAAATCATTGTCTTCACTGAGCTTGCTGGTTCTATTTCCTCAACTCTTTCATTTCCTCATGTCTGTTGTTGTGTGCCTGTTCATATCTGTTTGAAGACTTTGACTGAAGACTTTCTCAATTTCCTTAGTTCAATTTCTTCAGTCTGTCCGTCTTCTTTCTTGTGTTATCCTGTGTTTAAGCTTTCTGTACTCTGTGCTTGTCTTCATTTCATCATGATGGATATGCTTGTGTTCTGTTATGTTTACTTCTGAGTACTTATTCCGCTGCTAGTAGTTCTTCATTTAGGAATTTCCTCACCAGCAAATTCCTCAGTGAAGAATTCATAAAAATTGCCTATTCACCCCCCCTCTAGTCGATATAATGCACTCTCAATTGGTATCAGAGCAAGGTACTCCCTTGTTCTGTGTGATTTTGGTTTAACCGCCTGGAGTTTTAGTTATGTCGACCGCAGGTATGATCAAGGTCTCTGCTGGGTGTCCTACCTTCGATGGAACAGACTACCCCTACTGGAAGAACAAGATGCGAATGCATCTTGAGGCAATTGACAACAATCTCTGGTATGTTGTGGAAAATGGTGTTCCCTCAGTCACACCTTCTCTGAACACTACTAATGTGAAGAGATTCAAGCAACTCAATGCTGATGGAACACATTGGAAGCCTGAGCAGTACCCCAAAACCTCATGGGTTGCTACAAAGGGACCTCCAGTTGATCCATCCAACTTGTCTGGCTTTACATGTGAATCTCCTCATTCTTCTGATGAGTCATTTGACTCTAACTATAAACTATTAAAAAATCAGAATGGTGAAGTATTTGCTACATATGTTGGGACTAACTGCAGGAACGGTTCCCCTATGAAGAAAATCTGGGTTCCCAAAAGTTGCCTTGGAAGTCTTTAGGTGAATGTCCTCATGACACCACCTGTGAAGAATAGGAACTCTAGATCAAATTCTTCGTATGAACCAAATTCTTCATATGGATCCAAGTCCTCAAGTGGACCAAATTCCTCACATGGATCAAATTCCTCAAAAGGATCAAAGTCCTCATATGATCATCATCGTACTAACCCTTCTGTTTCGCAGGGTAGAGCTAAGGGCTATGAATATGTGCATTATTCTTCAAATCATTATGTTCATAAGTCCTCGAAGAATTTCTCTGCTTATTCATATGCTTACCCTAACCCTCTTATGTGAAACGAAGTGGACTTGCGTCCATGCCACCTTTCTCATATGGTGCTCGCAGAGTGATGAATTCTATGCCACCCCTCCAGATGTGGGTGGTGAAGAAAAATAACTAATCTCTTTTGCAGGGTCAGGTCTTCACTCGTGCTCAAAACGACTGAAGAATTTGCTGGAGACCTGAACAGTGCCTGATAGGATGCAGGCTAATCATGATGAAATGAACCTTCATTTCTCACGTCCTCATACTGATAATCTGTTCTAATTGCTTGATCAAATTGACCTGATGATATTGATGTCATATTCTTCACTGATGAAGTATATGAGTTTGTAAGCTGCACTAATTCATCTACAGGATGATCAACCCAAAGCCAATGAGTGGGTCCTCGATAGTGGATGTACAAATCACATGACTGGTGACAAGAATCTATTGATGGACTCCCTTATCACCGTCACATCTGAAGCATATCATCTTCGCTGACAAAGGCAAAAGTCAGGTATTGGGTCTAGGTAAGGTTGCGATTTCTAAGGACATACACATGGACAAAGTCATGCTTGTCGAGTCCTTAGGATACAACCTCATGTCTGTGTCAATGCTTTGTGATCTTGATATGGTTGTTATGTTTGGCAAGTATCGTTGTGTTGTGATCTTGGAAGCTGACAATTCCAAAGTCTTCGAAGGCTTTAGGAGAGGAGACTTGTACATTGTTGATTTCTCTACAGGACCACAACCTGCCGTGTGCTTACTTGCAAAAGCTTCAGAAGGCTGGCTATGGCATTGATGACTTGGTCACTCTGAGATGAGGAATCTGCACAAGCTCGCGAAGAAGAAGCATGTCATTGGCATTGAGGATGTCAAATTCCTCAAGGATCACTTATGTGGAGCCTATGAAACTGGGAAGATGACAAAGGCCAAGCATCTAGCGAAGACTATCATGACTACCACTTGACCATTTGAATTGCTTCACATGGATCTCTTCGGTCCTAATCATTATTCTGCTGTTACAAATGATGCATCTCTATATGGCTTTGTTATAGTTGATGATTATTCTCGTTACACATGGGTACACATTGTCACTTACAAACATGAGGTGCAGGAAGTCTTCAAACGATTTTCCTCGAGGGCTTCAACCAACTTTGGTGTGAAGATCAAGCACATCAGGAGTGACAATGGAACTGAGTTCAAGAATTCCGGTCTTGATGACTATCTTGATGAACTTGGTATTACTCATTAGTTATCTGCTCTTTATACTCCTAAACAGAATGGCGTCGTGGAGCGCAAGAACAGAACTCTTGTTGAGATGGCTCGCACTATGCTTGATGAATACAAGACGCCTCGTCGTTTCTAGAGTGAGGCAATTGATACTGCTTGCCACATCATCAACAGAGTATATCCTCACAAATTCTTCAAGAAGACTGCCTATGAACTCCTCACTGACAAGAAACCCAATGTGAGTTACTTCAATGTCTTCGGTGTAAAATGTTGGATTAGAGATCCTCATCACAATTCTAAATTTGCACCAAAAGCACATGAGGGTTTCATGCTTGGTTATGGAAAGGACTCGCACACCTACAAAGTCTTCAACAACATTCTTCAAAAGGTTGTTGAAATTGTGGATGTGCGGTTCGATGAAACTAATGGCTCGCAAAGAGAGCACCTACCTTCTGTGATAGATGAACCAGCACCTGAGGATTCTATCAAGTTCAAAGCCACTAAGGATGTCATTCCTATTGAAGAATCTGCTGAAGAATTCATTCCAGAACGTGATGAACGTCGAGCTAGCGCACCTGAAGAAAATGGTGCTGAGGAAAATGCTCCTGAAGAAAATACAGATCAAATTCCTAGAGGACTATCCACTCATCCTCGTATTGCAAACGAAGTGCAAATCGAGAAGATCATCGATGACATTGAAGCACCAGGTCCTCTCACACGCTCAAAAGCTTCACATTTATCTAACTTTTGTGGGCACTTTGCGTTTGTCTCTATCACAGAGCCCACTAAGGTAGATGAAGCATTTCTAGAGCCTGAGTGGATTCAAGCTATGCAAGAAGAATTACATCAGTTTGAGCTCAACAACGTCTGGGAACTAGTCAAACGTCCAGATCATCGCAAGCACAATATTATTGACACAAAGTGGATCTACCGCAACAAGCAAGATGAAAATGGCCTTGTGATGAGGAATAAGGCACGGCTTGTAGCTCAAGGCTACACACAGGTTGAAGGAATTGACTTTGATGAAACTTTTGCACCTGTTGCTAGACTTGAGGCTATTCGCATATTACTTGCTTATGCTAACCATCATGATATTATCTTACAACAAATGGATGTGAAAAGTGCATTCCTAGAATCTTCGAATGTTCTCTGAAATGGACACACCTCCTAACACTTATGCTGACTTGATGACTTAGATGCGCAACACACAAAGTAACATTTTTCTTCAATTAATGAAGACTAACCCTCTAAGTGTGAAGAAATTAATGAGGAAATTGATTCTCAGAGCCCTACGACAATTGTACGCGGTGTCTAAAATCGGCTTTCTTATACGGTGGGTTACGCAACCAACCAAAGTTGAAACTCTTCAATATGAGTTTTTCTTCGTTTTTGAAATTCCTCAGTTTTTCAAATTCTTCAACTTTGCATTATCTTCACCCTTTCCGGTGTTGTTCTTCATTTGAACATATATATATATATATATATATATATATATATATATATATATGAGTTTAATGTCCTCTACAACATTCACTTATTGTTATTTCTTCAAGTTGATTTCTTCTGCTAAGTGAATGTGATCGGACCCTTCCCCCTCTATGCTAAACTCAACCCAGTCTATTCACAAATTCCTCATATGCGTTCTATTTGAAACTCGTTCAAATTCTTCACTGTGTCCTTGACAGCTGAAGAAATTGCGAACGAAACTTTTAACCTATCTTATATGAATTTTCGGCTTTGCCGCTCAAACTGTTCCGCTTCTGACGATAATACTTATCTATTCACCCACGATCCTACACAATCTCCACCTCTCAGTACGTGGGTGACACATGTCAAGCGAATGAGAAGGGGCCAGGGGCACGTTCGTCCGATTTCGTCGGTTGAACAGTTTTTCACTCCCTCTATAAATACCCATGTCTCTTCCTCACTTCACTTTCATCTCGCTCGTGCTCTCTCTCACGCTCGAGCTTCCCAAAGCCCTAGCGCCGCCGCTACTTCATCATCACCGGTGAGGAAGAGCTTCACTGCCTCGACCTTGTCGCTGTCGTACTCGTGCCGATTGCGGATTTCTTCACCTCGCCGCCGCCGTAGCCGTCTTCCTCTGCCGAGTTAGGGCGTGGAAGATCTGACCTGATGAACTTCACATCTGTTCTTCCCAGTTCGTCGTGTTCTTCACTTCGGGTAATTAAAAGTTACTTTTACTGCTCGCCTTGATTCTCAAGCTTTCCTGAGAATCTTCAAAGGTGTTTATTCTTAAAATCTTCACACACATGAACACCTCACACGTCATCTGCTCTTGATTCGTTTCTCTAAGCAATGATTTTCTTCAAGATTCCTCAATTGTGTGGATTCTCAATCTATACAACTCTGGAACCTAAGACAAAGAACGCTTAGTGAAATTCCTCAAGACTCACCTGGTCAAATTCCTCAAAACCTATTCTTTTTGAAAAAAAAACTTCTCAGAACATATGACCTCTCCAAATTCCTCGCAACTATACTCTATTCACAGGTACAAATGTTCGCTGCTGAATCACTAGGTTCTCATCAACTTAACTCATTTGCAGCGTTCCTCGAAGAAAAGTTGCATACCTCTTCAGAAACTTCAGTTGTTCATATTCCTCGGCTGAAGAAAATGGGTGACAAAAGGCCACAAAAGGGAGGAAAGAGGCCTGAGGTCAATACCGCGTTTGAAATCCTGAGGACATATACAAGGACTACTGCACACCTGATGAAGCCAAATTCGGCAAAGAGAACAAGAATCAGCGCAAGGTGCGCATACAAAGGATAGAGAGGAGATGGGCACAAGAATGGAGGGAGTACATATATGTCACTCCCAAGTATATGAAGAAATTCACACTCAAACCTCCATGCCCAAGACCTCCATTGGCACCAGGCCAGTTGGCAAATCCCACAAGCCTCAAGCGTGGTGAGAATTATCCTGATGAATGGGCAAAGCGCCAAGCGAAACTAGCTAAGCAAGCAAAGGAAGAAGTGAAGAAATTCAACGCAGAATTTGCTACTGTTGTTGCCTCTACTGAGGCCTCTACTAGTCAGCCAAAGAAGGCAATGCACAAGAAGCCTGCACATAAATCCAGTGCTTCACCTTCAATGCCCTCACGGCCAAGCTCCTCTGCTACGCCATCAAGGCCAGATTCCTCAAGGCCCTCACGACAAATTCCTCAGACTGCTCCTTCAAAGTCCTCAGCTCCTCCGTCAAATTCTTCAGCTGCTCCGACAAAATCCTTGACACTTGTGCATCTCGCCACGTGCCAAAGGACTCAAGGCTTCTCTATTGCCTCAGGAGCATCTACAAGCTCCTCAGCTGCTCGTAATTCCTCAGCAGGTCCCTCTCTGCTGAAGAAAAAGGCCACTGCTGGATGAGGCACTCAACCAAGTCCTCACAAGAAGCAGGTCGCCTTCCATGTACCCTCTAATGATGATGAGGCTGATGATGAAGAACTTGCCAAAATCATCAGAGATAGGCAAGCCAGGGCCGCTAGAGCCAAAGGCAGCAATGTGCCGCTGATGCTGGATCCAAAGTTGATCCTCGACTACATTGACCTGTGGCACAAGGATCCTAACACGCCTTTGCCGGAGATGAACCTCACTCCTGGTCAAAGTCACGTTCTTACTGCCTTCATTGAGGACGAAAAATGGAAATTTGAACAAGGCAGAATTTTGAAGAAAGCGCAGTACAAGAAACAGCGCTACCTCAAGGACAATGTCCTCACTCTCACTCCTGATCAGCTCCTTGCCTTGCAAGTTGAAATCAAATAGCTGAGTGATGAATTTGATCGCTACCATGCTGATTGGAAGGGCACCAAGGTGCGTTTTGTCAATTTGACAAAGAAATTCACTTCAAGTGCTTCTCCACCTGTGCACGTTGAAGTTACTCAGGCTGAGGCATCTGCTCAGCCTACTGAAGAAAATCCTAGCACCGCTGATGACAATCAGGCTGCTGAACAAAATGAGAGCGCCAGGGCTGATGACTCCATTCCAGCCGCTGAAGATATTGCCAGGGCATCCACTAGTGATGCACCTGAGGAAAGTGAACAAATCAGGACAACTGCATGAGTTATGCCTGAGCAAAATGAACCAAAGTTCTCTGCACCTCCTGCGCCTACACCAACTCCGATCCTTCCATCTGCATCAGATGCGAAGAAGACCAAGGCTGCAGAACGTGCAGATGTGAAGAAAAGGAAGGCATCAACTTCTTCAAATTCTTTAGCTCCAAAGAAGATAAAGACTCTAATCAGTTCAATTGACAATCCAATTGATGCCATTCTAGTCTCATCAATGCCATCAATGGACCTTGTTCCATTTGGTGAAGATTATGTAATTCCTGATGAATCTGATGAAGAAACTCCTTCTGCTGCTTCGTCGAAGAAGTTGGATGAAGAAATTGAAGTTGATAAGATCCCTTCAACCCCAGTCATTTCCTCACCTATGCCTCAGTTTACTGCTGAAGAGGCTGGTGTTGAAGAAATTGAAGATGAGGATGTGGACATTGGGTGTACCACTCCTGTGCTCAATGATGAATTTTGGGACAGTCAACATCCAAACTCTCCAATGTTCACTCCACTCCAAGCTATTCCTCAGTCCCCTGTCGCCACTGAAGTGCAAATGGCATCTGAAGAACGTCATGCAACCCCAAGTGTTCATGAAGAAATTCCTGCCACTAGTGCTAAATAAATTGTCAATGAAGAATTGACGACACAGGCTGAAGCTACAGAAGAGCCTGAAATTCCTCAGCCTGAGGAACCTGAGATTGCGATTCCTGAAGTGGTGCTGCAATTGACTGACACTCCTCAGCCCCAGCCAAAGGATCCCTTCTCCAAGAAGCAAAAATTCAAGGCTGATGATTTCTTCGGCAAGCACGTATTCTTCATGGACTTCAACCCCTATGACAATGCTCGTCTTAGAAGGAAGCGTTTCTGGACTGCCAGCCAGGCCAACTTGTATTCCTCAGTGCTCTTCAATAAGGACAAAGTCTTCGATCATGAGCATATTCCTCATGTGGACATGGAATCCATGCCTTGCTTCTCTCAAGTCCTCAGCATGATTAATGATGCTGGCTTGCTCAATTTCTGCTTTGACATAGTTGATTGGAATGAAGAGCTTATTCTTTAGTTCTACGCAACTTTGCATATCACAGGCGATGCTGCTGACATCAACTCGTGGGTGTTGGACTGGATGACTGAAAACACTCATTACAAGGCACCAGCCTCTGAATTGCTTCGTGCCCTACCAATCAGTCCTCCACCTGACGGTGCTTGTCGGTGTCAAAACCGGCGGATCTCGGGTAGGGGGTCCCGAACTGTGCGTCTAGGCGATGGTAACAGGAGACATGGGACACGATGTTTTTACCCAGGTTCGGGCCCTCTCGAAAGAGGTAAAACCCTACTCCTGCTTGATTGATATTGATGATATGGGTAGTACAAGAGTAGATCTACCACGAGATCAAGGAGGCTAAACCCTAGAAGCTAGCCTATGGTATGATTGTTGTTCGTCCTATGGACTAAACCCTTCGGTTTATATAGACACCGGAGAGGGCTAGGGTTACACAGAGTCGGTTACAATGGTAGGAGATCTACATATCCATATTGCCAAGCTTGCCTTCCACGCCAAGGAAAGTCCCATCCGGACACGGGATGAAGTCTTCAATCTTGTATCTCATAATCTTGGAGTCCAGCCAATGATGATAGTTCGGCTATCCGGACACCCCCTAGTCCAGGACTCCCTCAGTAGCCCCTGAACCAGGCTTCAATGAGGATGAGTCCGGCGCGCATATTGTCTTCGGCATTGCAAGCCGAGTTCCTCCTCCGAATAATTCATAGAAGATTGTGAACGCCAGGATAGGGTCCGGCTCTGCAAAATGAATTCCACATACCACCGTAGAGAGAATAATATTTACACATGTTCAATCTGCTGGCGTATTTTGTGGCGTGACGTCACATCACAACCAAGCCTTTACTCGAATCGTTTTTATTATTCCACCTCAGCGCGTTTAGCGAAGCGGTTTCCTTGCCCCGTCTTGTCAAGGCAGAGATCGTGTCCCCTTATTCCGGGATTCTCATCAATACGGACGTGGGTAACCCAACCGCACCATTGATTGTGGCGCTTGGGAGATAAGCGAGTTTTACCAGGCTGGTGGGGACGCATAGTTTCATCCGCCCATATATAAGGGGATAAGGGTCCACCTTTTTACCTACGCCTTCTTCCTCCTTTGCTTATCCATCTCCGCGCACTCGAGCCCCAGCGCCCAAGTCTGCACATCTCACCTCAACCTTCTCCAGCCATGTCCGGAGCGGGAGGCAAGTGGATGGCCTCCTCCGTTACGGAGGGGCACATCAAGAAGCTGCGCAGCGTCGGATATTTTTCCAGCGACATCGCGCACCGGCTCCCCGACGAGGGGCAGCTCATCCCCACCCCCGGGCCCCTTGAGAGGGTGGTATTCCTTCCCCATTTCCTTCGCGGACTGGGCTTCCCACTCCACCCCTTTGTCCGGGGGCTCATGTTATACTACGGCCTGGATTTCCACGATCTGGCCCTGAATTTCATCCTCAACATCTCGGCATTTATCGTCGTGTGCGAGGCATTCCTCTGCATCCAGCCCCACTTCGGCTTGTGGTTAAAGACCTTCAATGCCAAGCTGAAGGTTGTGAACGGCAGCCAAGCGGAGTGCGGAGGTGCCATGGTGGGCAAGATGCCCAATGTCACTTGGCCCGAGGGCGCCTTTGTGGAAACCATCAAAGGGTGGCAATCGGGATGGTTCTACATCACCGAGCCGCGTGACCCTGAATGGGCAGTCGTCCCCAAATTCAGATCTGGCATCCCCCCGCGGCTCACTTCCTGGAAAGAGAAGGGCCTGCTATGCGGTAGTTCGGAATAGCTGACCGGACTCCAATCCTGTCTCCAAACCCTGGTGAACAAGAAGCTCAAGCTTGTCAACGTAATCCAGGTTATGCTCATCCACCGGATTGTCCCCTGCCAACAGCGGGACTTCAACTTGTGGGAGTTCGATCTGGCACAGCACCAGACCTTGAGCAGGCTCTTCGACACTACGTACGAAGAGGCCTGGAGGGTGCTGTTCAAGGGCGCCGAGACTCCCGCATCCGCTACCGAAGATCGCGGATTTAGCTCACAGCGTCCGGCTGGCGAGGTAAGCCATGCTATCCTTGGTGGGACACTTGCTTTTCATAGTTTGACTCTATGTGGGATCTAAACTCCCAATACCTTTAACAGGCCTGGCAGGAGACGTCCGGACAGGTTAACTGTCCGGCCCCCCTTCCAGAAGACCCAGCGGACGCCCGTTTGACAGGCCTGCTGGTCCCGGCGCCTTACTTGGTGCTAGAGAAGAAGGCCAAGAAGAAGGCCACGGGAACCCGGAGGAGTTCCCGGAGTCAGGTGTTATCGGATTCATCGTCCGATGACTCCAAGGCGGACTCCTCCCACGAGGACGAGGAGGAGAAGAAAGAGGCCTCCCCCCCAGCGGGGGGAGAGAAGAAGAGGAAGGCCTCCCCAACGGGGGAGGCCGAAGGGTCCAAGAAGGGAAGGACCCTTCCCCCGGACTGTTCCACCAACGCCGATGATGGCGACGAGGAGTGGCCCTCAAGGGCCAAGCCCCTGGCGAGATCGTAAGTATCCGGACTCCTGAATAACTCATAATTTTCTTTTTGTCGCATAGCATCTTTTAACGCCGCATACAACCCTATAGTCCGCCCAAGGACGATCTTCCCACTTCGTCGAGCGGTCCTTGGGTATGTCGGATGTGAATAGCTCTTCACTTCCGGCCGCCTCCTCCCCCCGTGACGCCGACGACGCCGAGGTGGGATCCCGGAAATGGACCCACCAAGAGGAGGAGGCCCCGGAGGTGCCACAGGGCAACCTCCCGGACTTTGTACCGGACTCCGCACCGGAACGTGCAGTGGTTCCGGAGTCCGGCGGGCGGCCCCTTCGTAAGAAGGGCAAGACTGTGACGCTGGCGGCCTCCGTCCAACTGGAGGCGCCGGATAACTTGCTGGAGGCGCTCAACGGCGCTTCCATCAAAGAGGAACACCGCACTGTTATGAGTGCGGTGATTCAGAAGGTTTAGCTCGCCAAGAGTGGGCTGACCGAAGCCTGCAGCAGCCTTCTAACAGGCTTTGAGGTAAGAATTTTGAGATATGTAATATAATACCGCATAGACAGTAGCCCCCGATGCTCGGTTCGGTGTTCGGAAAGAAAAGCCGGACTGAGAATCTAAAAAGATATACGCAAGAGTCTTAAAAAATATATCAATATGGGAATGCAGGCTGCGTTGCTGACCTCTGCGACACTGACTGCAGAGGTCAATACCTTGAAGCAGAGCCTCGAGCGGTCCGAGAGCGAGCTCGGCCGTGCCAAGAAGCAGCTCGAGGACAAGGAATAGGAGTAACACCTTATTACAGTTGTACCTTACAGAAAAGGATTTGGTTGCAAGAGAAATGACAAGGATAATGTGGGTACTCCAGGGGCTACGAACGAGGTGGCGACCCTGAAGGAGGCGGTGTCCGCGGCCGAACACAATGCGGCCGCGGAACGCGCCGAGCAAGAGAAGCAGGAGGCGCGGGTGGCGGAGGTACGACAAGAGCTTCAGGCTCTCGTGGAAAAACACGAGAGTTTGGAACGTGACTCGAAGACTCGAGAGTCCGAGCTTGCGTCAGCTCTTGAGAGTGCCAAAGCCGCTAAGGCCGAAGCCCACAGGGCCGTCCAGGAAATCGAGGAATTGAAGAAAATAGCGGCGGGTAAGGCATTCTTCATGCAAAGCAAGCATGTAAAAGTGAATTACCTGTTACTTACCCGAATTCGGAGCTCTCCAGGAGCGTTCGCAGATCTGCCCCGCAGCGTGTCCGATGCTGTCGCTTTCCACAGAGCCGAGGAGGGGAGCTCGACGGAGAAGGTGTTTTGGCCTCAGTATGCTGAGGCCGACATCCGGTGCCCCTTAGCGACCAGCTCAAGCAGCTGGTCGAGCTCCACAAGGTGGCCGAACAGGCCATGAAGGGCCTTATAGTTTGGTTGTGGCCCAAAGAGGCCATGAGTGGGAGCTACTTCATCCTGGTGCGGCGGCTGGTGGATGCGTGTCCCTGGGTTGAAGTCATCAAGCACTCCGCCTGCATTGAAGGTGCCCGTCGGGCCCTTGCCCGTGCTAGAGTGCACTGGGGCAAGATGGATGCTGAGAAGCTTGTGACGGACGCGCCACTGCCGGGCAAGGAGTATCGCATGCCTGAGATGTATTATAAGGGTGTCCTGAAGGGTGCCCGCATTATTGTGGGTGGTGCTCCAAAGATGTAATATTTGAGTAGACTCGCATTTTGTTATCCTGTGCGCCGAAAACTTTGTTCGTATGCGCTAAGCAACGCTTGTTAATTTAAAATATTACCTTCTGTGCGGCCGTTTATTAAATCTGAGAGATGGCAAGTCATCGGCTTCAGCCCCCATGCCACGAGTGCTGGGGTGTTCGGGATAAACTTGAGCGCTCTTGTTCCCATTTTTGGGTCCATCTAGGGAGGCGCTCAACATAACGAACGAGGCAACCGGACTTATAATGCTTGAACACTCTCACTTAGCCATAGAATTCTATAATTTTAAATTTCGGCGAAGCCCCTAGTGTTCGGAAGGCCGAATTCGGGGTGCTATCCACGCCTGGGCCAGACAAAGCCGGTTCCTCGCTCTAAGTGGCATAAGTCTTTAGGGACTCAAAAAACCTCTCGAACAGCGACCGGCTCTCGCCTCATCATGACGGTCAGTTTTAGCTTTCTCCACTGAGGTGCTCGCCCAGCTCAACTGGGGCACAATCGCAGTGGTTCTCCCAGTGCTACCTTAGCCGATATAACGGAATGTAAGGTACCAAAACATGGGAGCCGGGCAAACCCAACTATTGACCCAAGACATGATTCGGAGCCGATGCATATAATGCTATAAGTTCGGGGTGTCGTACTTGTGAAAGTGTTCGGACTTATCACACCATGATGTGGGGAACTTAAGCCCCTGGTGTATTTAGCCGTACCAAAGTGTACGGATGCAACATGTCATAAATGAACATATGTGTAAGAAAGGAATGCAATTATAGGCAAAAAGCGATGCATTGTTTATTCAAAAAATAGTGCCGTGAATGCAGAACGATACCAATAGTGCGATAAGCAAGGGGTGGAACTATTTAGCATCTCCCCCTCCAGGGGTAGGCTGCGGAATGGTGTATAAAATAGGTATAATGCTCATAATGGGAGACCACCTGGATACTCATTGTAGCTTTTCTCCTTCCCTGGCTGTTGCATCGTGAGTTCCACAGGTCTGCTGCCGGACAGGGCCTCTGGTAAATGGAGTCCTGAGGAAAAAAAAGAGAAAGAAAAAAGGATGACACACTTGGGAGCCCCTGGTGTGGTTGAGCCGCACTCTGGGCCTGCCGTGGTCGTGCCCCTCCCCCTTTGCCCATGGTATTTCCAGAGCGTAATGATGTACGCGAAGTACTGGTCTTGCAATTTTGCGAGGGCTGGGGTTGGGGCCGCATTGCTATGCATGCTCGGGACGTGCCAGGTGGTCTTGTTGTATGTTACTCCGGGCGCGCTTAGTAGTGTCCGATCGCTTAACGGCCGGACTCGAGAATTGCCTTAAGAGGCTTCTCTGCACTTCTGCCGCGATAGCCGCTGTATGTTCATCCGTTCGGAGGGAGCATTCAGTGTTTCCGTTGACCGTGATGACTCCTCAAGGGCCTGGCATCTTGAGCTTGAGGTATGCATAGTGCGTCACCGCATTGAACTATGCAAACGCGGTTCGTCCGAGCAGTTCATGATAGCCGCTGCAGAACGGAACTATGTCGAACATTAACTCCTTGCTTCGGAAGTTATCCGGGGATCCGAAGACCACTTCCAGTGTAACTGAGCCTGTACAATTGGCCTCTACACCTGGTATCACACCTTTGAAGGTCGTCTTTGTGGGTTTAATCCTTGAGGGGTCTATGCCCATTTTGCACACTGTATCCTGGTAAAGCAGGTTCAGGCTGCTGCCGCCGTCCATTAGGACTCTAGTGAGGTGAAACCCATCGACGATTGGGTCTAGAACCAATGCGGCGAACCCGCCATGGCGGATGCTGGTGGGGTGGTCCCTTCTATCAAAAGTGATCGGGCAGGAGGACCATGTGTTGAACTTTGGGGCGACTGGCTCCATCGCGTATACGTCCCTGAGTGCACGCTTCTGCTCCCTTTTGGGTATGTGGGTTGCGTATATCATGTTCACCGTCCGCACTTGTGGGGGGAACCCTTCTATCCTCTATTGTTCGGTGGTCGGGTCTCTACCTCGTCATCGCTGTGCAGCCCCTTGTCATTGTTTTCGGCGATCAACTTGCCTGCCTTCTTGAATACCCAACAATCCCTGTTGGTGTGATTGGCTGGCTTTTCGGGGGTGCCATGTATCTGGCACGAACGGTCGAGTATTCGGTCCAAATTGGACGGACCCGGAGTAGTTCTTTTGAATGGCTTTTTTCGCTGACCGGGTTTGGAGCCTCTGAATCTGGCGTTGACTGCCGTATCCTCAGTATTATCGCCGTTAATGTGGCGTTTTTGCTTGTTGCGACGTGACCTGCCATTGCGGTCCTTGGTATCCGGACTGCCAGGATTTTTGTTGAGGTTGTTACTGCGGGCTAGCCAGCTGTCCTCTCCCGCACAGAAGCGGGTCATGAGTGATGTGAGGGCTGCCATGGATTTCTGCTTTTCATGTCCTAGGTGCCGGGCGAGTGCCTCTGCATCCGGGCAGTCGACGATTTGATTTTTCTTGGTTAAGAAACGTGTCCAGAATTGTCTGGCCAATTCGTCTGGCTGCTGAATTATGTGGCTTAGGTCATCAGCGTCTGGTGGTTGCACATATGTGCCCTGGAAGTTAGCAAGGAATGCGGCTTCCAGGTCCTCCCAACACCCAATTGATTCTGCTGGCAGGCTGTTAAGCCAATGCCGAGCTGGGCCTTTAAGCTTGAGTGGGAGGTATTTGATGGCGTGAAGATCGTCGCCGCGGGCCATGTGGATATGAAGGAGATAGTCTTCGATCCAAACCGCGGGGTCTATTGTGCCATCATAGGATTCAATGTTCACGGGTTTAAACCCTTCGGGGATTTGATGATCCATTACTTCGTCTGTGAAGCATAGTGGGTGTGCGGCGCCTCTATATTGGGCTATATCACGACGTAGCTCAAGCGAGCTTTATCTACTGTGTTCGGCCCGACCGGAATTACTGTATCCGGCGCGACGGTTGTCGTTGCGTGTCGTGGGGCGCCCACGCGATCCATAGATCGATCTTGATTGTCTTGCCTTATCCTCCAATATGTCTCGCAAGTCCGGCGCATTCCCCCATGGCTTTGTACTTTTCGAGCGATGCCGGGGTACGGCTTTAGTGGAAGGCCTAGAGGCCTCTCTGTCGCGGCCACGAGGTGGCCGGTCGGCCGTATTGCACGCTGGTGATGTAGGTTTATATGCTTCCTCTTCTAATCGGGGTAGCAACTTGCGTTTGGGGTAGCTTTTGGAGGGGCGTTCGAGTTCGTACTCTTTGGCCGCAAGGACTTCGGTCCATCTGTCGGCTAGCAGATCTTGATCAGCTCTAAGCTGCTGCTGCTTTTTCTTGAGGCTGCTTGCCGTGGCCATAAGCCTGCATGTAAAACGCTCTTGTTCGACGGGATCCTCAGGCACGACGAATTCTTCGTCGTCGAGGCTTGCCTCGTCTCCGGAGGGAGGCATGTAATTATCGTCCTCTACCTCTTCGTCTGCCGCTCTCTCATGAGGGCTGGCTTCTCCGTCCTCCTGTGCTGAATCTTGCTGGAGGGGGTTGTCTTCAGCACTGTCCGGGGTGTTATTGTCTCCGGTGACGGAATCTCCATTCTTGTTGTGGCGGGATTTAGAGCGGCGCCGCTGACGCTGGTGCTTAGGCTGTTTCTTGGAGGGGTCTTCCTCCGCTGTTCCCTTGCCATTCCCATCCTTTGGGATGTTCACCATGTATATGTAATATGACGAGGTGGCTTTCCAGTGCCCGGTAGGCGGTGGTTCCTGGTCGTCTCCGGCATCATCGTCCATACCGTCGATGTCTTCGGAGTCGAAGTCCAGCATGTCGGTTAAGTCATCGACAGTGGCTACGAAGTGGGTGGTGGGTGGGCTTTGAATTTCTTCGTCGTTCACATCCCAACCGTCCTGACCGTATTCCGGCCAGGCCTCTCCTGATAACGAGAGATATTTTAGCGAATTCAGGATGTCGCCAAAAGGCGAGTGTTGAAAGATGTTCGTAGCGGTGAACTCCATGATGAGCGCCCGATCGGATTCGATTGGTAGGGGCGCGGGAGGTTCGGAGTCCGGCGAGGAATCCGGCACTTCGGAGTCATGAGCTTCACAAGGGACAGGGTCGGTATTCGGCTCCATTGCCGTAGAGGTGGCAGCCCCCGAGGCGGTGTCTAGCCACCCATCCTCGACCGGCGTAGCTGGCTCCGAGTTAAGGGTCGGAGCGGACTCTCGTGCGGCCTCCAAGGCACTTTTCGGCAGCAGAGCTAGATCATGCCCATTGTGGCAATGCGGCGCGCACGGCTGTGGCTCGAATCTGTCGAAGATCAAGTCTCCGCGGATGTCGGCCGTGAAGTTTAAACTTCCAAATCTGACCTGATGGCCAGGGGCATAGCTTTGAATCTGCTCCAGATGGCCAAGCGAATTGGCCCACAGTGCAAAGCCGCCGAATATGAAGATCTGTCCGGGGAGAAAAGTTTGACCCTGGACCGCGTCGTTGTTGATGATTGAAGGAGCCATCGGGCCTATAGGTGACGACACAGAGGAACTCTTAATGAAAGCACCAATGTCGGTGTCAAAACCGGCGGATCTCGGGTAGGGGGTCCCGAACTGTGCGTCTAGGCGGATGGTAACAGGAGACAAGGGACACGATGTTTTTACCCAGGTTCGGGCCCTCTTGATGGAGGTAAAACCCTACTCCTGCTTGATTGATATTGATGATATGGGTAGTACAAGAGTAGATCTACTACGAGATCAAGGAGGCTAAACCCTAGAAGCTAGCCTATGGTATGATTGTTGTTCGTCCTATGGACTAAACCCTTCGGTTTATATAGACACCGGAGAGGGCTAGGGTTACACAGAGTCGGTTACAATGGTAGGAGATCTCATATCCGTATTGCCAAGCTTGCCTTCCACGCCAAGGAAAGTCCCATCCGGACACGGGACGAAGTCTTCAATCTTGTATCTTCATAATCTTGGAGTCCGGCCAATGATGATAGTTCGGCTATCCGGACACCCCCTAGTCTAGGACTCCCTCAGTGCTCATTGTCTGTATGATGAGCCTGAACTCACTGATCACTATATGCAAGTGGTCATGAAGCCGCTGAAGCCAGGACAAGCTCCAAGGACCAAATTCCTCGTGAAGGAATTGCTCTATGTGCCAAGAACAATCTACCACATTCTGACGAAGACCATGAGTCCCATCAAAGGCCATGACTCATCCGATGAAGAAATTATCGGAATGATGAAGAATATTCTTTTCAACATCATGCATGGCATTCCCATAAATTATCATGATTTCTTCATGAGGACTCTGGAAAATGTTGCACTTTCTCCATTTGAGCTGAAGCCTTACACGCCGTGGATCATGAGATTCCTCAGAACAAGGTCTTCACTCAACTACAAGGCTGATTTTCAGAATCACCTCAGCTACTTGCCTCCTATTGAAGTCCTCAAGCGGACAATTTCCTCATCTGATGAGAAGGGCAAGTCACCAGCCGTTATCGATGAAGGCATTCGTCCATTGGATGGTCAGATCCACAAAGCTGCATCTTACTCCACCAATGATGACTCTACCACTCATGATACTGCTGCCAATGCTACCAAGACAAGTCCTCAAGCTACTGCTCCTCGTGTTCTGACTGATCGTGAACTGCTGATAAGTCTTCACCAGAAGGTGGATCGGAACCACAAGTGGGTTAAGCGTCAGTTTGGTTCTATTCTTCACAACATGACTTCTACACATAATGCAGTGAAGAAAAACCACTACTACCTCCATGAAGTGTTTGATCGCACCTGGGCTATTCTGTCACATCTATATGGTGAAGAAGATCTGAAGCAAATGGGCTTCAAGGAAGACTTTGACTGGTCTGCACCTCCACCGAAGAAATTCAGGAAAGTCAAGGTTCCTTCCTTGGTGGCCATCTCATATTCTTCATCACGCGCCACGGACGAGCATGAAGACTTGGACGCACTGCAGAAGTCCCTACAACGACTCTAGACCCTGACAACACTGGCGCTCCTCCATCTTCATGATATTCTTCAGGGGCGTTAGTCCTCAGTTTCAACCCTTTTGGTCATTTGATGACAAAGGGGGAGAAAATTGAGTTAGTCTTCAAGCGGGTCTATCTTATATGGGCGCTTTTTGCTAAGTTACAACTCTTGTTCTTCTGATGACTTTGCTGGATCGAGTTGTAATCTTAAACTCTATGGTGACCTGATACTTTAGCTGTGTTCTTGAGCATGCTTACTACTCATTAATGTCAATGCACACATGCTGAATTACATCAGTCACCATATTTCATCATGCATTTCAAATTCTTCATATTATATATCAAATGCGTGGATGAATTACAAGATATAGGGGGAGATCTCCATGATTATACTCTTCAAGTGTGCATTGCTTCAAAATCAAATTCCTCACTATGCACATCTTCAGGGGAAGTTCTTCTATATCTTGCAATAAAATTCCTCATTATCGGTATTTACACTTCACATGTTTATCCCCGTTGAAAACTTAACCTATATTGTCATCAATCACCAAAAAGGGGGAGATTGTAAGTGCATCTAGTGCCCCTTAGTGATTTTGGTGTATTGAAGACTTATAGGTTAAGGGACTGATGCGTTTGTGAGTGTACACAGGTCTATAAGTCTATGAGGAGTTTGATATTTACAGAGAAAGTCGACCCCTCAAAATGAAGTTCTTCAACTGAAGACTTTGGATTTCTGAAAACTTTCTGAAGACTTTGAAAGTGAAGAAATTGGTGTGACCTTGAAGACTAGGCAATCATTCCAGGAACATGAAGCGTGAAGACTTTTGTTTTTGTAGTTTCATTTTCTCTTTCTTGAGTCATAGGAAACACCGTACTGTTAAAGGGGGTCGAGGAAATACTAAGGAAAAATTTCCATGTGATGCTCAACTCAAAATCTTACACCTACCAATCCCTTCGAGTGAAGCCATTGGAAATCTCATACAGTTCAGTCATATTCTTCACTGACAGAGACAAAGTTCTTCTGGTCTCTGAGGAATTTGTTCTGACTAAGGAGTTAGGAATTCACCAGTGTGAATAGCCTACACAGTGAGGAACATGCTAGCCCTGAGGATTTTGATAGTCAAAATTCCGACCGTTGATGTGCTATGCGCCAGCAGTTCCAAAATATCTACCCACCTAACGGTCATATCAGACAAGGGCATTTATGTCTTATCATGTTGGTCTACTCCCTAGGCTATAAATAGCCGCCCCTTCAACCGCTAGCTGGTTGGCTGCTCCGAGAGAAACTGACACTTATCAATTGAGAGCATCCCATCCTCCGAGGACTTTGAGCGAAAATCATCAAGTGAGGAAAACCCAAAACCCAACACCTACAAACCCAAAGTGATTGAGCATCACTGAAGAGATTGATCCTGCATGGATCCGACGCTTGTTTCCTTTGAAGACTGTGCTTCTTCCAGACGGTTAGGCGTCAAGGTCTAGAGCATCCAAGAGGAATTGTGGATCGCCGAGTGACCGAGTTTGTGAAGGTTCGGAAGTCACCTGAAGACTTACCACGAGTGTTTGGGCGAGGTCTGTGTGACCTTACCTCAAGGAGAATACGGTGAGGACTGTGTGTCCGGGACTGGGTGTCCTCGAGTTTAAATACTCAGCCGCTCCAACCAGATGTACAACTGAGACAACAGTTGGAACTGGTCTACCAAATCATTGTCTTCACCGAGCTTGCTGGTTCTATTTCCTCAACTCTTTCATTTCCTCATGTCTGTTGTTGTGTGCCTGTTCATATCTGTTTGAAGACTTTGACTGAAGACATTCTCAATTTCCTAAGTTCAATTTCTTCAGTCTGTCCGTCTTCTTTCTTGTGTTATCCTGTGTTTACGCTTTCTGTACTCTGTGCTTGTCTTCATTTCATCATGATGACTATGCTTGTGTTATGTTATGTTATGTTTACTTCTGAGTACTTATTCCAATGGTAGTATTTCTTCATTTAGGAATTTCCTCACCAGCAAATTCCTCAGTGAAGAATTCATAAAAATCGCCTATTCACCCCCCTCTAGTCGATATAACGCACTTTCATGCCCAAAGCCGAATAATCATGGATGCACAAAATTACAACAACATGTAGAATCAGCTGGTGGGTTGCTATAGAGGTCTCGAGTGAGAACACCCTTCCATAGCTGTTGAAGTTCCTCCACAAGAGGCTCCATGAAGAAATCAAAATCTTTTCCAGGACTTTTTGGACCTGGGATGAGCAAGGCCATCATGTAGTTTGATTCTTTGGTGCAGACATTTGGAGGCATGTTGTAAGGGATAACAAGCACTGGCCACATGCTATATGTGGCGCTCTGGTGGCCATATGGGTTAAATCCATCTGAAGCTAAGCCAAGTCTAATGTTTCTAGGGTCAGCAGCAAACTCTTTATGTTTATCATTGAAGCTTTTCCACTCACTACCATGAGATGGATGGCTCATTACATTCTGATCTCTGCACTCCTGGTTCCTAGAATGCCACAGTACATCCTCTCTTGTTTTAGCATCATGAAACAACCTCTGCAATCTTGGTGTAATTGGAAAATGTCTCAGAACATTATGAGGAACCCTCTTCACAGCATCGCCATCTTTCCATCTTGATAATTTGCATTTCGGGCATTCACTTAAGTTGGCATAATCCTTCCGAAACAGAACACAATTATTCTTACAAACATGGATCATATCATATCCAATTCCAACTGCACGAAGGAAATTCTTCATTTTACTGTAGGTGTGTGGCAGCTCAGACGCATCTGGGAAAGATTTGCGGAAAGCAGCCAACATCGCATCGAATGATTTATTGGTCATCCGCTCAGATGTCTTCACCTGAAGAAAGGTGACCATAGCTGAGAATACTGACAGCTTATTTCCTGGGGTGACAGCAACGTTGCATTGTTCCAACATGCCGGCCCACCGTTTTTATTCTGCAGGTGAAAGTTCACGGAATGCACGAGCATTCCCTAGCATTGTTTCAATGTTGGTCAAACTCACTGGCTCCGCCACCACCACCTCCTCCTCCTCTTCCACCTGAGCATCAGGCAGATCCAGATGGTGATCTGTTGCTTCCACGTAGTCAATAACATTGACGTTCACAACTTCACCATGATGAACCCTCCTAGTATATGTCACCGACATCCCATACAAGTGTAGATAATTTTGCACAGTTGACTGGGGTCTTATAACTGAATTCATACAACTGCTACACGGGCAGAGCACATCTGATTTCGGACCACCGTACTCAGCTCTGATAAAGTTCATGAAGTTTTCAACCCCCTCAACATATGCAGCGGAGAATCTTCGAGCAGAAGTTATCCAAGTCCTATCCATCTGTTAGACATACAAATTAGTTCTTCTACTAGATATTACAGGAAAAACATATATGCTTTTTTTATGAAGTCCAGAAAAAAATACCTAGGTCGATGTCTAAAGCTATGGCAATATATTTGGACGAGCAGATCTAAGTAACAAAATATATGTAAAGCTAATTCAGCAAACAGATTTGAGTGCTAAATTATGGCAGGCTGTTTCAGTAGTCAATGAGGCCGAGCACACAGCCATCGAACTATCAAAGGCCATCGCAGCAACAAAGATCGAGTATAAAACGGTGTAGAGCTATTTCACCTAACAGATTGGCTACTAGACCATGGCAATCTACGTCACAATAAATATATGGCAGGATATTTTAGCAACTAATCGGCCTTGGCATGCCATCTCACCTAAGCAGATTGAGTGTAGAACAAGGCAAGGAAGCTTCTTAAGCAGAGCATATTGATAGTAAACTACTTCGGCAAACAGTGAGATTAACAACGTCTATCAGCTAACATTCAGCGCTACACCGACATGAACGGGGCCTCAGTCTAGAATGCGCGTACCATGGGAGAAGCTGACCTCCATGCGTCTCCACATGAACGTCGCCAGCGGTGGCGGCGCTGACCGCCGTGCGCCTCCACAAGAACGTAGCCAGAGGTGGCGGTGCGGCTAGAGGACGGCAGTCTACGAGAGCGTACTGTGGGAGCGAGAGGATCTTCATTCGTCCCATCGACGAACCGTTGCGCTGACATATCGGCGCGGCGGGGAGGG
>NC_041389.1:86864445-86884389 GCF_002162155.2 Triticum dicoccoides
CGCGGTGGGCGGTGGGAGTTTGGCACATGGTCCGTTTCTCCAAGTGCAGTCCCACGTGTCAGTGAAGAGGCAAGCCGAAGCGCGTTCCGTTTGGGTGAGCCGTGTGCAGGACCGAACGTGTGTGGGGTGCAATGCGACTGTGATAGGAGTGCTGTGAGTGTACCGCTTTTTTTCCTTTTAAACTAGGTGCTTCGCCCCCTCAAAAAAAATGTTGCTTCGCGCGATCCATCGATACTACTACTAGTAATCCGGTAATCCCAACTAAAATGGCACGGCCGGGTCTTTTCCTGTGCGATATGCTGGGAGGTTGGCTTGTTGGTTTTTTTAGATTTGTCTCGGTTCAATAAAAAGCAAAGTTGGTGATGATGGTGTGCCTGTCATCCTGCAATATAGGCCGTCCGATCTATATCTAACGGATAGGAAGGTAACTATGACAATTTACCCGCACTCCTCTTCACATTTGCAGATAAGGCTTTCCCTCGTTCATCCTTTTCTCCCACAAGATCTTGATCTTCCGTGCAATGCACGGCCATCTTGCTAGTACTCCTACAATATGTATATTATTGTGAAAGTTCATATACACCGGCCGAGATTAATGCAAACACGGCAGATTTTCATTACATTTCGAACTTTTATAGGACAGAAAAATAAAAGAAATCCGACCCTAAACCAATTCTACGGCAGCGACGTACGTCCTCCATCTGTGATCTCTATGTACGGGGGCGGGGTTCAAGACCCGTGAAGTGAAGGTGCGGTCTCCAGCAAGGAAGAGTAGAACACGGGATACGCACCGGCCAGTTGGCACACCATGCCCTGCCGCCTCCCATGCCCTACTCATCCTCGGAGGAGTCCCCGACCTCGGCGGTGCCAGACGTTGGACGGTGGCAAGTAGGACGCGTGGATGACGGTGCTCCCGTCGTCGGCCGCCAGCGTGGCCACCGCTTGGGCGGTCGTGTCCGCGTCCGGCTACGCTGCTATTGCGTCGCAAGAGGCGACTTGAGCGAGGGCGGCGATCTCGAGCTTCATCCCTGAAGACAAGCTCTCCCGCAGAGCGTTCGCACTTGCAGTCATGGCGGATGTGGTGCCAGGTAGAAGGACGATGCGCTATGGTGTGGAGGTTAGCTGGGCGTTGCCTCTTTAAGTAGCGCATTCCGGTGAGGCCAAGCGTCCGGGTGCGTCATTAAGTCGCCGGAGTTGGTTCCTCGGGTACCGAGCCTCTTAACAACGACATACGAACGGACGACATGAATGCGGGCAGCTGGCGCCAGCTGGGAACGCACCGTGC
Source organism: Triticum dicoccoides (assembly GCF_002162155.2). Taxonomy (NCBI): domain Eukaryota; kingdom Viridiplantae; phylum Streptophyta; class Magnoliopsida; order Poales; family Poaceae; genus Triticum; species Triticum dicoccoides. The sequence continues at coordinate 86,865,731 of NC_041389.1, forward strand.
GATGGTGCGAGGGACGAGGGCTTTGGTGTGCTAGGGTAGTCAGCTGCGGTCGTGGCAACATTGGAGATGCCCTTTGCTCAAATGCGATCCCCGCATGTCATTGAAAAATCAAGACAACCTGGCATGGTCTCATGTCCAGAGGATGCAGTTGGCCGCGCTACACCACTCCGTGGACGTGTTGCGGCGCCCCGTGCATCCTCGACGAGCCGGGTGTTGGGGTGTGTTTGGATTGTGGCCAAAGTGCACCTTACCCAAATTTTGGTCATGACCCAAAGATTGGTCTTTGTTTGGATGGTTGCCATTTTTTTGGCATGCCAATGAACTCTAGCCAACTCTAGTTCATTTTTCTTGCCAATGTCGGCCAAATCATGGGCAACCAATACCTCAACCAAAATTTTGGTCATGACCCAAAGATTGGTCTTTGTTTGGATGGTTGCCAATTCTTTGGCATGCCAATGAACTCTAGCCAACTCTAGTTCATTTTTCTTGCCAATGTCGGCCAAATCATGGGCAACCAATACCTCAACCAAAATTTTAGCTACCCAATTCGTTGATGGGGCAACCTTGGGCACAAACCAAACATACCGTTGGTCATGCCATAGCACTAACCCCACCCTCGGCACACTGAAACCGACCGTGTCTATCGACGATATGAGCGTGTCGCTCACCGCGGTCGCCGTGTCCAGAGGTGGTGCTGGAGCTGCGCCCCGTTGTTGGCCCCAACGACCCACATGAACGGTTGTTGGTGGCGAGGAGGTCGTGGGCCAGCTCCTCCATTGGACTAGTCTGTGCTACGTTGTCCCGACGGGTGTGCCCCACGTGTTGGTTTCCTTGTTTTCCCGACCATATTCGAGCGTCAGTGCTCTGCGTTGCGCATTAGGCGTTTCACTATGTAGGCCAAGCGAGACAACTTATTGTTTATTTGAGCCGTTCAAGTGTAATCATGTGGCATTTGCTTATTTCTCATTCCTCTCCAACCCTCTTCTCCATCGATCATGTCGCCCTCCAGTCGAGTCCATCCTCCCGCATGCCTCATTTGAACATTCCGCCGAGTATCATTCGCATGTACCCACCCTAGTCCTCTTTCAATAGATCTCCGGACCCCGAGATGAAATCGAGAGGGAACGAGTGGGGGCACGTGATACCTAAGGCGGATTCAAAATTTTGAGCCGGTGATCATAGCATCCGCAAATCATATATAAAGGGTATTCAATGTTCGTTTCATTTTTGAACGTACAATATACTCCCTCCTATCCTTTCTACTTTACAAATAAGTTTTATGTGTAGTAAAAGTATCTCTACTATGATAAAAAAAGGTATCAACATTCAACAACGCCCAATCAATATTGTTAGATTCGTACGTACTCCTAGATTTGTACTCGAGATGGTTTCCAATTTGACTATTGACAAGATTAATAGTACTCCCTCCGTCTAGGTGAGTAAGTCATCTTAGGCTGTGCACCATGACCAAGGAGGAGGGGAAAACGAGAGACATTAATGTTTATTTGCTAATTAATAGTATTGCATGCAATGAACTAACCACTTCATGTCATGTTTGATAGTCTCGGGTCATTAAAAGCATGCACACCCTCATCTCTTATTGGTTGATATGTCAAGAAATAAGAAACGAGGTAGAAGTTAATGCACGATGCCTACATGTTTTAGGATTATTTGGTTTTCGTAAGATGACTTACACACCTAGACGGAGGGAGTACATGAGATGTATAATGTGAAAATTATATCATTGGAAACTCCTTTCACATACGAAATTGACCGTATGCTTTGTGTAGGTTCATGTCATATATTATTACTCTAACATTTGGTCAAAGTTAGCCTCGAAAAACGCATTAGACCCTGTATGCTTTGTGTAAGTTGCATGTCATATATTATTACTCTAACATTTGTGTAAGTTGCATGTCATATATTATTACTCTAACATTTGGTCAAAGTAGTATAGTGGAACTGGATCCTCTGACGTAGGTATCCCTGCCTTACCCTCCCTTTCGGTCACTTACTGGCGGACCCCATTCTTGCTAGGCCCCACATGTCAGTTACTCAATGGGTTCGGCCATGTCAGGGGATCCTCATTCGTAGTATACTCCCTCTGTTTTTATTTACTCCGCATAAAACGAAGGGAGTGGTGGTATAATAAATGACGCGGGCGGGGGAGGGGGAGGGACGTCGGTTTGCTCTCAACTTCGGTCCCACAAGCGAGCGAAAATGCAAGACGAAGAGCGTTCCATTCGGTGAGCGATGTGGAGGGTCGAGCGTGCCGGGCTGCAACGCGAATGCGACAAGAGCGATGTACAATCAAAACCGATTGACCGGTTGTCACCGGAACCACTATTCACACCAGAACCTTCGTTGCTCGGCCTACGCCAGCCACTGCCCTAAAACCACACCAAATCTCTAGCCCATTCCCCCACATTTTGATCCCCTAGCCCGCATCAAGTGTCCCCTAGTTCGCCGGAAAGCCATGGTGCACCGCAAGATCACTTACTACAAGATGCTGACGCCGGAGCGCCGTGCAGAAATCGCGGTGGCGGTCGGCGCCACAGACCTCCGTTCACAAGCTCGCTTTGCGGCGGGCCAATCACCGAGTTCTCTGGAGCCAAGCTACGAGGAGGAGCAACCCGATCCAATGTTCACTGCGGAGGTCGCGGCGCAGAAGGCCCCCGATGGGTATGAGACGATGGACATCGCCTTCGTGCCGGCGTCCGAGTCCCCCATGGTGTAGGTGGACCAGCGGTTCAACATGGCGATACTAAAGGAGGACCGGGAGGCATAGGCTCAACTCGACGCGGAGCATGCACATGCCGCTGCCATCGAGGCTCTCCTGCAGGCGGAACCGGATGTCGTGGATGTGAACAGGGTGACAGAGGCTCAACTTGAGGCAGAGCGCGCAGATGCCACTGCCATCGAGGCCCTCCCGCAGGCGAAACCGGATGTCCTGTACATGAACCGGGCGGCAGAGGCTCGACTCGACGCAGAGTGCGCGGATGCGGCTCTCATCGACGCCCTCCTGCAGGCGGAACTGGAAGTCCTAGACTTGAACCGGGCGGTGGAGGATCGACTCGACGCGGAGCACGCAGATGCCGCTGCCATCGAGGCCCTCCTACAGGCAGAACTGGATGTCCTCGACTTGAACCGGGCTGTGCTCTCGTCCGTGCAGAGCGCCCACACGCTCCGCTTGAACGAGTAGCTGGAGGCCGAGGACAACCACAGTGCAGAGCCACACGTCGGCAGCGACGGCTGGTTCGCACCGGCAGCCAAAGACGACGAGGCCGTCTCTTTCGGCGAGCAGTGATAGTTTTTCTTTATGTTGTTGTTTTTATGGATCTTTTGCTGTGTAAAAACATACTATTTGTCATGCAAGTCGCCAGACTTGGGTCAGTCTACCATTTCAGGCGGTTGGATGAATATCCTATGTCTCCTAACCCTTGTTTCCTTCTTCCTTACCTCTTCTTCTTCCCCACCAGACCACCGCACGGGCCGTACGGATACTCCCCAACATGCGGTTGGATAAACATACTCTATGAACGAAAATTATGTGTCAGCAATAGGATGGTTGAGTTTGGTTTGTTCACATGCGACAACACGTGTCAATGAGGGTGCGTTCCCTTGGTTGGGTTTGCGGCGTGCAGGAGCGACTGTGTGAGGGTGCGGTGCGACCGCGACGTGCAGGAGTGACCATGTGAGGGTGCGGTGCGACCGCAACAGCCGTGCGCAAGTGTACCTCCTTCTCATTTTGAAAACTTTAGGCAAGCTTGGCAAAAATGTGTGGCGAAGTTTGGCAATGCAAGGCCTAGACCCAAACATGATAAGTATGTACGTACTAGGAGTACTAGTGTTAAAAAAGAAAGGCGGGGTTTTCCTTCGCGGGATTTAATCGATACAAATCCTCGTTTCATGTGTCAATTAATGCGTATTTTTTTTCTCGAAAGACCAAAGAGCTAACCATCTCACTCCTCATCGCTTGATTAATGCAGCGCCATGCAAACGAACCTTCTCACTTCTGCATGCATGCAGGGGATATTAATGTCCTTGGTTGCTAACCCCATCAATTTTGCCTCGATTAGTGTTAGTGGCCCTTTGCAAATTGTAATTTTGATATACTGGCCTTGTGTATAAAAAAAATGGAGGTAGTAACTATATTTGAATTCCTTGCCCATTGCGGTGACGTCGACGATTTTTTTTGTGGTTTGGCGAAGTGCGTTCGACGGAGAACACCATTCAGGGAGACCATGTAAGTCGTTCGCATGTGCCGCCTGCAAGCCGAGACAACCGCCTTATTTGCATCCACGAAGTCCTTTACTAGTACTACTACTAGGAGTACTAGTGCGGTGAGATGGTTTCGCGAAGAAGACGATGGAGAAGTGGAGTCAGCGAAGAGTGAAATGATGGTTGCTTCGTCCGTGCTTTGTGATTTGACGCCTCACTGCTTTGTGATTTGTGATAGAAGGGACAGGGGAGTAGACTCTGTGCTCTATACTGTACTACATGCGTCCAAGCATGGGAGAAAGAGGAGAGACGTTGCATTTTTCTATTCCTTCAATCAATCAATGAGGGAGCTTCCATTCCATCTTTTTGGCTTTGGCAACACCGTCCCCAATGGTTCCCACGATGCCAAAAGCTATTTTCACATTTGGATACACATTGTGGATGCCCTTAACCGTACCACTTGGTTTTGCTCCTGTGTGCTATCTATACAAATCTCAATTATATTGATCTAAAAAATTATAGAATCAAAGATTAGTAGAAACGAGGTGATTTTGCCGCGCGGATGGCGGGGGAGGTTTCTTATTTTCAGAGGACGTTGTCCTGGCGGTTTGCTAACATGCGGTCCCACGTGTCAGTGCTTTACCAAGCTGATCCGCGTCCCACATGAGACAGAACAACGGCTGAAGCAACACGTGGTTAAGTGGAAGAAGATGAGGGAGAAACGGATTCAGCAACGAGTGATGATGGTTGCTTCATCCCTCCAACTTCTTTTTTTAGCATTATTACTTCGTCCCTCCAACTTAACTGCGGGAAAGGTGCAGCTTTATGATTTGACGCCTCATTGCTCATTACTACGCCGGCGCCATGACTGGGGTGCTTCACCCCGGCTGCTCTGCACTGTATTCTGGTATGGCACGTGGACCCGGTAGCTTGATGTCCCACATGTCGGTGAAAGGGACTAGAAGATTTATGAAAGAGAGCACTCCACTCTTACAATGGAGGAGTAGACGACACGACGGCCCAGTGAACTGTCTCTTGTACTGTATAGTACTATACTTTTGCTGTTTCGCACGATCCATCGATACAAACCCGATTAAACAGGAAACGGCGGGATTTTTCCCGCACGGTAGATGATACTGGCCATACATTTCAAAGGCAATTTTAATGTATGCAAACTGAATAAATCTAAGTAACAATATGATATCTAGTAAAACTAAAAACACATATGATTTATTGTGAGTGTAGTAGTAGTGCTGTCTTGCCTAGTTGTTAGATGTAACATGCGAGAATGTGTAGAGATGTAGTTTTGGAGGGCCTACAGAGAGAAAAGCGTAATACGGTCATCGAACTTCAGAATAAGCTGATTACGGTCACTATATACGTTTTGCGGTGATTATCCGGTCACTTGCTCACACTTCAGCATCGGATTGCACTCTGTTAACCGACCAAATAATCTGCGTGGCGCCATGTTGACTAGTTAAATTGACCATGTTCCTTGTGGGTCACACCTTTCAGTTCACATAGGGAAAAGGTCAGATAAACACAAATTTACGAAGGCGCGACAAGGCTCCAACCCGTGCGCGGGAATCACCTAGTTGTGTATGTGTCACTACTAGAAAAACCCCTACTAATGGCGCACCTAATATGGCCATTAATGGCGCATCTGTGGTGCGCCATTGATAGCACGCCATTAGTAATTTTTACTAATGGCGCACCACCTGGTGCGCCATTAGTATCTGGTATACTAATGGCGCACCGCGGGTGCGCCATTAGTATAGGCCAGGGTGCGCCATTAGTATGCCTCCCAGGGGCCATGTATACCTAGGTGCCTTGGCATACTAATGGCGCACCACCACTGGATGCGCCATTAGTAACCGCGGCATACTAATGGCGCACTACCCAGTGATGCGCCATTAGTGTGCACTGTCATACTAATGGCGCACTGTCACGTGATGCGCCATTAGTATGAATATTAGGTTTTTTTTTATTTTTTATTTTCTGTTTTTTGCACAGGTTACAAAATGTATAATTTGACAAAATATAGACAGCACACATCAACAACAGATTCATCGAATACAATAGAAGATTAGTCTTTGAATACAATTCATCATATTAGTCTCCGAATACAATTCATCATATTAGTCTCCGAATTGAAAAGACCGAACAAAGATAGAACATTATATTACAAGTCTCGAGACCGCGAGTAGCGAGTTTGTCTTCACATTACAAGTCGATATCGATCATCTAAACTACCATCACATAGAAGAGAGCTGCGGTCATCACGATGAGCAGCATCACGATGAAACTCGTCTTCATCCGGTTCCTCCAACGCTCCCTCCCCTCTCCCGCTAGATAGCGGGCGTATCTAGATTCGGCCTCCGCCCTAGTGGTGTACCCTTTGTAACTGTTACCGCTGAATCGGTGAACCTGTCTCCGACACTCCTCCCAGTCATCGTAGACTCCGGGAACCTTACCCTTGTACACGACATACGTCGGCATCGCTATGCACTAGCCAAACGAAACGTTAGTACCAATTCATAGACAATACATAAGCAATATATAAGTATGCAATAGAGCGATCGGAAGAGAAAAGCAAGACATTAATAGCATTGATTACATATAAGTTGAACGACTCTCGAAACCAAAGAGACATACTACAAGTTCATTAAAGTTTAATTACAACATGAGCCAATCGATGTTTCAGAACTAGATCGGAGCGTGGATGAAGCCGCCGTCTATCATGGGAGTCATGAAATAACGGTCGTTGTCAGCCTGCATTTGTAGCATTGTGTCGATGTCACTGTTGGACGGTTGATTGTTGAGGTAGAACTGCCCCGAGGTACGAAGGACATCTTGATGGATGATTTCCGCAAACTCCGACTGGATGCGAAAGAATTCTTGTCGGAGGTCCGCGTCCTAGATTCCCGACACGCTCTTTGCCCAATCTTTGAGTTTACTCGGTAGCAGAAGTTGATGATGGTCCCGTACGATCGCCCGCATGTGATGGATGGCATAGTAGGCACCCTTCTGACCGCCAGGCGGCTGCTTGACGCAGTAGAACGTCGTATTGTGGGAGAACACGTGCTTGCCGTACTTACGAATAGGCCTGGTGAAGGTGCCTCCAGATTTGGTGTAGCCGGGGAGAACATCATCAAGAACCTTCTTGACATTTGTGTAGTCTACGTTCGACTGACGGTCCGGGTCGAAATACGTGGCCATGGAATATTTGGGGCTTAGGAGGATGAGCGTGCAACGTGTGTCACTGTAGAAAACACGGAATGTTAAAAGAAAAACGATCGAAATGTAAGAATTCATATGTTACGGGCCGGTTGAGGGGAGGACTTACTCGGGAAAGTAAGGCACGAGGAAGTTATCCTTATCTTGGTTTGCCAGAATGATGCCTTCGAGGTAAGAACTCGTGACTTGCTGGTCCCCAGCGCTGCCCAAGATCTTGGCACGCATGTAGAAGGGGTCGACTATCACGATGTCCGGGGTCTTGTCGCGAATGATCCGCATCTCCATACTCAGCGAAAATAGCCGAACGAAGGTGTAGTACAGCGGATGAAGGTTCAACATAGCGTGGATGTCATCAAAACGCAGGACGACCGTACCCCCGATGGAGTTATCCACAAAGCCCTTGCCCTCTGGCACCTTGGCCGCGAAAACCGGGTATGCCACATCCTTCTCTCTGAGACGCCGCTTCTCCAAAGCAAGAACACTGTCATGCAGACTCCGCATAGCACCGGTTGCAGCATTGAGCATATTTGTCGGTAGCATCGCCCTACCCGCCACATGCACCCTCCTTGAGATATCCTGCGGTGAAGGTGGCCCGTCCTGAGCACGGATCATACTCGGTGCCGGCTGGCTCGCACCCTTCTTAGTCTTTCTTTTGCGTGCCTTCTTCTTCTCCTGTAATGGGACCGAGTTCTGCTCACAGAACACCTTCTTGAGTGTGTTGGGGCTGATAATATTTCGCACCTCGCCTATCTGAGGCTCGGTGAAGTCGGCAGCTGGAGGCGTCTCCTGAGAGCTGAACGCCAGACGGCGCCTGTTGCAACTTGGCTTCTCCGCGGTACCAGCTAGATCGCACACGTCTTTTGTTGGGTTTGGTTCTTGAGAAGGAGGCCCCATGAAGTTGCCATCGTACCCATGATCGGCAAAGTACTGATCGACGTTGCCAAATGTATCATCGTCGTCGTCGTCGTCGTTCTGATCCTGTGCCATATGCATGTTTGGATCCAATGGCATAGGGATGTCCGGCACCGTTACGGCGGTCTTGCCATGGGGCCGACTTAGCGCCGGCACGACTGGCGGTGTTGTCTTTGGGGTGGTGTCCCCTGCCCCCAAACGAATCTGGCTCTTCGGCCAAAGCAGGGGCCAGCTCAGGCAGGCGTTGAGGGTCATCACGTCTTCATCGTCGGCCCTGACGGGTCGAATCGGAGGTAACAAGTCGTCGCAGCCTGGCAGCACCCGAACCAGTTGAACCCTAAACAATTAAGTTGGGTGGCATCTGGGTACCGTGGAACAAGGGGTTGCCCGGTTGAACGATTTTGCCATTGGCGACATCGACCAACTCGTTGTTCACGAAGTGGAGAGTGCACGGAACGTCGGCGGCGCCCTGCGAAAACATGTAGGGCGTCAGGGATGCCCAGTCAAAGGCAAGGAGATGAAGTCCTCGGCCGAGAGAGGCTTAATTAGTTACCGTGATGATGGCGTCGAGCTCGGCTAATGTCGACGCACCGCCAACGGCGGGCGTGCAGTTGACGGAGGGGCCGCTTGCTGAAGAGGTGCCGGCCAGCGTACACCCGGGTGCATTAAGCTCCCGTGCCGGCGTCGGAGACACCAATGCCGCCTCCGCCGGAGGCACCAATGGCCCCGCCATCGCATTATGCGAGTTGCTGGCCGTGAAGCTAGGAATCGGGGGCGGCCCCTGTTGGCCGCCCGCAATCCACGCACTCAACCCCGAGATCAAGGTAGGCACAAGGGCGGTGATCGTCGCTCCGAGTCGTTGTTCCACTTGCTCTTGGACAATCTCCGGAATCCGCGCCACCTGTGCCTTGAGTTCTTGAACCTCTCGCGCCTGGCTTTCCGAGCTGGTCTTTTTCTCCTTCCGCACACCAGCGGTATAGTATGACCCCCATTTTGTCGACAAGCCTTTGCCGGCCACACGACCAGCTGACGTCGGCTTACTGAGCTTATCCTTGTTCTTCATTACATTCAACTCCCTATTTAGAATGGTGTCCCAAGGGTTGCTCTTAGTCGACCCCGCGCTACTGATTTCAGTCGCCTGCGGAAGGAATGTGAACCATTTAGAAATTTGGCTTCATTAATTAGAATGCAACCATATGGAGCTAATTACGCGGGGGTGTATTCCTTACCAGAACAAGCTCAAGCTGCCTGGTCTTCGGATCCGTGGTAAGCTCCTTTGTTTTCGGGTCCTTCTTGTACCGGGCCCTGACAAAGTTCCCGGTCTCCTTGTTACCACTGTATTTCTCGAAGAGGGGCGGTAGGCCTTGCTCGGCACGGTCCGCCTCCTCCTTGTCCCATATAGGCTCCGCCACTCTGTAACCGCCGGGACCGAGTGTGTGTTCCCCTATGTTCAGCTCCCGCATTTGTTTCCCCCACTCACTTGATTGGGAGCTTGCGGTGCTCGAGCAATTGATCTTGAAGTCGTTATAGTCATCTTCGGTGATCGAAGGATTTTCTCCTTGATCTTCTGATAACTCTCACCTTTCTCGATCATTTTCTTCACATTGCTTTTCCAAGTAGACAGGGCCTTGCTCATCTTCGTGAGGGCAGCATTGTTCACTTTATTCCCTTTGAGGCTTGTGTTTGCAAATTCAGCGGGGAACTTGTATCGTTCGTGCAGCTTCGTGAAGAGGAGGTGGCGCAAATTCCCTCGGTCAGGATGCCTCAGGTTCTCGGTGTTGATCGAGACGGTGCTCTGGACAATGCACCCGAGCTGAAGCGAGTACCCCTTGACTATTCGTTCGGGCGCCGTTGGATTCCCGTTGGAGTCCACTTCAGTAACTTCCTCCTTGAGGGTGAGGAGCACGATCGGGCGCCGGTCCTTTGGTTTGCTGCCATCTGTGCGGGCGCCGCCATCATCAGTGGTGGCATCCTCGGCGGCACCATCAGTGGTGGCATCAGTGTGGTCATCCTCGGCGGCACCATCAGTGGTCTCAGGATCGGTGGGGAAGGCGGCGGCCTCATACAAGTGAGGTTGTTCCTCCATCTCCTGGGACAGCTCCCAGAATGCCTTGCCGCCCGAACCCCCGGCATCATCGTTGTGGGCCATGTTTCTCTCTAAATAGAAACAAAGTTTGGTCAAAAAGTTGGTTATTGTCAAGGAACAAGATCTCTAAGTTGACTAAATAACCTAATTCTCGAGGAATGTCGCCAAAAAGTTGGTTATTGTCAAGGAACAATTGAGAGATGTTTGTGATATTGCCTAGGTGTTTTGGGATAGAACCTGTTAGTGTGTTGTTGCTAAGGTCCAAGTCCACGTTCTCAGGGTAACCTAGTTCCTGAGGGGTGTGTCTAGAAAGTTCACTCTTCTTTTTAGAAGACAAGCGTCTGAAATGGTATTGCCTTTTCATTGTGTTGAATACTTATGTGGGTGAGTGTATCTGTAATTACTTTTTACTACACCGCAGGGTGTTCAAACACGCGGAGAGGATAAACGCTAGCAGGCTGATCATTGCATATCATTCATAACCATGAATGAAGGCTCAATGGACCAAGGAAAGAAAACCTACACAAACACAAGGATGACTATTGGAGACACTCAGGCCTGCTACTTTGTGTTGATTTTTCAGAAGCTAGGGAATGTCCATTATATATAGATGCAGAGAAGCTTCGGTCGTGGTGAAGGTCAACCCCTATATTTTAATTGGAGGGCCAAGAGATAAGCTAAGCTGCAAATTATGAATCTGCGTCGAAAATTGCACCACATTCAGCATAGGGCAGGAGACGCCTACCCTAATGAATATGTTATTCTCACAGCTCATCACTTGCTGAACTTGTAAATCATTTCCGTGAAAACAATCAAACGGTTTTCAGCGACAAGTGATACAAGGAACTAAACTGGGTTTCAGCTCTACATGGGCCAGAGTGGACTTGAGCAAATGTGTGTATGTGATGTGCCCCAACAGGGTAAACTTATTAAGATATACTCCAATCTTCATCAAGTTGCAGTTTTGAAACGTTGGCAGTTTTTCTAGCTGATGAAAGGAAACGATTTCCTTCCTGGACCATCGAGTCATGCACACGTTGGGTTAATGCGCAGTCGAACTCCGATGAAGAAAAATAGAAAGTATATGGCATAAAGGGGTCTAGACTTGTGCAATTTTGACATTTAGGGTTACCCAAATGCATGTGTTATGACTTCTGAAGCCAGACAGAAACTCCGATTATTTTTGGTTCTGTACATGATGCAAAATGGATGGATGGATGAATATAATGAAGCAAGTAATTGTCCTGCCTTGGAAATTAAGCTGGTGCCTACAGGTATATGTATGTATTGTTCGGTTGGTCCTGAAAAACAAAAGCTATCTAGCTAGTATGCAATGCAAATTAAGCTGCAGATAGCTTATTTTCTCCTCTCACTATCTCTCTATCACACATGGCAAGCAAGGGTGTCTGAGTGTGTGAATAAAATACTAAACTAATCCAACCACTAAAGCAAATTAATTTTTATTTCGGTTGAGAATCGGGCACCTTCTAGGTCAAGAAAATTGGGCATGACCTTTGCTAATTTTCTTGACCTAGGAGTGCCCCATTTCTCAACCGAAACGGAAATTAATCAACATTTCAGGAGAAAGGGGTTATTTTAGAAGATCACAAGTAGTAGCAGCATCACTTGACAAAATCACAACTAGCAGCAACAACTCGCAGATAGCAGCAGCAGCATCACTTGACAAGTAGTACAGCAGCCGCGTGGGCTGGATTAGCAAGAAAGCTGATGTACAAAACCTCAAAACAATGCAAAGTGCTGTGGGCTAAAAAACAATTACAGTAGACTAAAAAACAGGAATCATTATCTTCTATATGAAGCTGCTGATGATGCAACTTTAGTCTTCACTAGATAGAAATACTATTGGCTGTTAGTAAGACAGTGCAAGATTAATTGAGTAATTCAGTTCCAGATGTGCTTTAGGATACAAGTTTAGACCTTTGTGCTCCTGTGGCATGTTGGCTGTGGGAAAACTGCAATTGCTTTACTGTGAGCCCTAATTGTGTTGTTGTGTTCTCTGTTGTTGGTGAAATAGGTGTTGTATCCACAACATAACTGTAATTGGGCCCCTGGACATCGAACAAACATAGAGCAAGCAAGACTGAATGTTCCAGACTATGAACCAGTGTGATGCACACAAGAATCAAACTGGAGTGTACAACAAAAAGAAACCACCTTGGCTGCTCCTAAACGCAGATCTCATGTTCCATAGTTTGAGACAGCATATTCCACAAGTTATAATCACTCAAGAAACGTCAACCGCTGATGCAAATTTAGCACCTAAGCATGCAACCCTCAAACATTACTACTACTACATGTACCAGGGCCAAAATCAAATTGCAATGCTTGTTTAGAGAATTTTCAGAGAGAAAATACAGGTACACCAAGCCACCAAGAGCTGCCATTTCTAAATTTAATTGCAACAATATCTTACACTAATAATTACAGTGTAAAAACCATGGAAATACACAATAATTCCACTAAACTTGTGGAACGGACGTCCTTTAGGTAGGGTGGTCCTGCTTCTTCTTGTGGTGTATGCTGCTACTTCATCATCATCGTCATGTTCGATCCTCGGGTCGCCGTACTTGTCGAAGTCTTGCTCATTGGCTACTCCATCCATTCCGATGATCTTCCTTTTGCCTCTCCTCATGACAACACGACTGGGCTTTGGCGGGTCGGTAATGAAGAAGCATTGGTCCACTTGGGAAGCCAGTACCCATGGCTCATTTTTCGCGGTGACGTTTGCGCCCGCGGTCTTGGATTTGGCTTCGGGTATAACCATGGTGGTGAAATACCGGTGTTCTTTTATGACGTTCTTGGCCCATCTGACACGGAACATCGGGACCTTCTCTCCAGCGTAGCTCAGCTCCCAGATCTCCTCGATCCTTCCGTAGTATCTATCCTTGTCGTTACCGGTGTAGGATTCCATCGTTACCCCGGAGTTCTGATAACCATCGCTCTTCATGTCCTTGGCCTCGGTGTAGAATGTGTAGCCGTTGATATCGTACGCCTCATAGGTCATCAGGTTGTGCTCGGCGCCCTGTGACAAGGCGAATATGAGTTGTTCTTCCGCGGAAGAATCCTCATGTAAAGGGTACGACAGAAGCTTCTGCTTGAACCAACGCGTGAAACATGAGTTGTTCTCATTGAGTATATCTCCGTCCGTCCTCTGTTGGCCTCGGTCATTGTACGTCTTCTTAATAAAGGTTTTGTGCTCTACCACCCAAGGATCGACCACGTCTATGTGTTGTAGCACGACTAGGTTTGCTCTTTCAAAGTCAGCGAGTCGACCCTCGAAGTCGACATGCATTTCATGGCGACCCTCACGGTGACCCCATCCAGCGAGCCTGCCGAGGTGCCTGTTGACAGGCAGACCAATGGGGTTCTCGATGCCTAGATAATTCGTGCAGTAGGAGATGCACTCTTCGGTCAGAAAGCCCCTGGCTATGCTTCCTTCTGGACGTGACATGTTGCGAACATATCCTTTGATGACACCATTCATCCTTTCGAACGGCATCATGCTGTGCAGGAACGTCGGCCCGAGTTGGATGATATCCTCCACTATATGGACCAGCAGATGCACCATAACGTCGAAGAATGCGGGCGGGAAGTAGATATGAAGCTCGCATAGTATCACCACGATCTCTTCCTGTAGCCTTCTGAGTTGCCTCACGCCAATCGACTTCCGAGAGATGAGGTCGAAGAAGTTGCATAGGCCAAATAGCGTTTCACGGACGTGCACGTCCATGATCCCACGGATTGCAACTCGAAGTATCTGCGTCATCAGCACGTGACAGTCGTGAGACTTCATCCCGCTGAACTTCTGCTTCGCTGGGTCTAGGTATCTGCTTATCTTCCCCGCGTAACCATAAGGAAGTTTTACTCCTAGGAGGCAGGTGAAAAACTGCTCAATCTCCTCCTGACTTAGAGTGAAGCACGCGGGAGGGTAGTCATTTCCGGTCTTCTTGGCCTTTTTGCCTTTGCGACGACTTTCTGTGTCCTGCTTCGCCTCATCATCATCATCATCATCATCATCATCATCATCATCATCATCATATATAGCGTGAAGCTCCTGCCTGATGCCCATTGATTTCAAGTCTGCCCTTGCTTTCGGCCCATCTTTGGTCCTCTCTGGCATGTTGAGCAGGGTACCAAGCAGACTCTCGCACACGTTCTTCGTGATATGCATGACATCAAGGCTGCGAGGCACACGGTGGATCTTCCAGTACGGCAAGTCCCAGAAAACAAACCTCATTTTCCATACCTTCAGCAGCGGCTCTGGCGCCTTTCGCTTCTTTCCCGGCTCTGGCGCCTTTTGCTTCTTTCCCGGCAGTGGGCAGTCTTTCCAATTTTTCAACAGCTTGTCTATTTCCTCGCCGCTCCTCGTACACGGGCGTTTTCGGGGTTCGGTTTCACCATCGAACAGATCCTTGCGTTTCCTCCACGGGTCATCGTCGCGAAGCCACCTTCAATGTCCCATGAACACGGTTTTCGAAGACCCAGGATCTCTATCTAGCTAGCGATACGTTGTGTCATCCATGCACCTTACGCATCCAGAAAATCCGTGGACTACCTGCCCCGCAAGATATCCGTAACCGAGATAGTCGTGCACCGTCGTGAGCAGTGCGGCTCTCATAGGGAAATATTCTTTCTCTGCGGCGTCCCACGTATTGGCTGGCGTTTTCCACAGCGGGTCAAGCTCCTCTTTCAGCAGCCCCAAATACAGATTGATGTCGTTCCCTGGTTGTTTCGGCCCTTCAATTAGCATACTCATGTGAATGTACTTCCTCTTCATGCACAACCAGGGGGGAAGGTTGTACATCCACACAAACACAGGCCAGGTGCTATGTGTGCTTCTCTGGCTGCCAAACGGATTGACTCCATCGGTGCTCGCGCCCAGCACGATGTTCCTTGGATCGTTCCCAAATTCTGGGTATTCGAAGTTCAACGCTTGCCACTGGCTCGCATCCTTAGGGCGACTCAGCATCTTGTCTTTTTTATCTATCTCCGGATCATTTGCGTCATCTTCTCGCTTCTTCTCCTCCCTATCCGCGTGCCAACGCAGGAGCTTTGCTACCTTAGGGTCCGCGAAATACCGCTGCAGACGAGGAGTGATCGGAAAGTACCACACCACTTTTCGAGGAGCTTTCTTCCTCTTCTTGTATCGAGTGACACCGCACACCGGACATATGGTAGACTCCGCGTGCTCGTCCCGATAAACGATGCAATTGTTCATGCACACATGGTATTTCACGTGCGGTAAATCTAGAGGACACACAATTTTCTTCGTCTCCTCCAAACTGCTCGGGCACTTGTTCCCCTTGGGAAGACGTTCGTGCCAGAATGACATGTTCTCGTCGAAGCATGCGTCGGTCATTTTGTGTTTTACCTTCATCTCCAGAGCCATGAGCGTTACTTTCAGGCGGGTATCCTCGGGCCTGCATCCTTCATACAATGGAGTAACCGCGTCTAACACAAGTTGATCCATCTTGGCTTTCTCTCGTGCGGCAGCTCTTGCGTTATCCGTCTGCTTGAGAAGCAGCTCTTGAATATGAGGGTCCTGCACCCAGCCCATCGATGGTCCAGCGTCGTCTGCTCCGCTGGCATCATCATCATGTCCTGCATCTTCTACATGATGACTGTGTACAGCATCACCGCCGTGATCATCTCCTGGGGATTCTTCGTCTTCTCGCCCCCCGAGCCACGGTGGTTGTCTTGCTGCCCTTCCTCATTTCTTGCCCGGCCCCCATGCACGACTTTGTAGTCATCTTCATCACCTTGCCACCGATAGCCATCCATGAAACCACGCAAGAGCAGGTGGTCCCGCACCTGCCCGGAATCCGGGTCCGCAATAAGGCTATTCAGCTTGCATCTTCGACACGGACATCTTATCTCCGTCTCGTTCTTTTGAAGCATCTCGGCCTTCGCGGACCTCAAAAACCTATTCATGATGCCTTCGGTCATCGTGCGGACCATGGTCGCCTGTGGGGTAGAGCAAAACAATATTTTAGAACCAAGAAAAAATTTGGCATGACTTTCCCTAAAAATAGGACCAAAAAGAATGCTTAATGCCAAAATTCTCGCCGAAACGGAAATGAATCAACATTCCGGCAAAATATTGGCAACTATCGCATTTCAAATACCGGTACACCTCCAAACACAAACACATATGCAACACCACAAACATATGCAACACCACGAACATACATAGATCTAGCTAGGCCATAAAAAGTGCATGTGCACATTGTTGTAGGGAGAACAACATAAATGTAGCTTCCCCCTTACTTACCTAGCAAAACAACGTAACTTAACCACTTAATTTGAATGAATCTATGGTGGAAATGAGGTGAAAAAGAGGAGGCACCCGAGACAAGGAGGAGGCGGTGGAGAGAATGAAGTGGGGAGAAAGTGAGTGTGGGAGGAGAGGTTGTCCAAAATATCTTGTTGCTGCCCACTTACTAATGGCGCACCAACAACAAATGCGCCATTAGTAATCCAGGTTACTAATGGCGCACCCCCTGGTGGTGCGCCATTAGTACTAATGCAAAAAAAGGAATAAAAACAATAATAAAAAAATAACTTTAGTGGCGCACCTTCTGGCTGGTGCGCCATTACTAGTTACAACTAGTAATGGCGCACCACTAGTGGATGCGCCATTAGTATGTTTGGACAGGCGCACTAGTTCAAAAAAAAATTGGTACTAATGGCGCACCGTGGGCAGGGTGCGCCATTAGTAGTTTCAACACTAATGGCACATCAGGAGGTGGTGCGCCATTAGTATATACTAACGGCGCACCACATGTCTGGTGCGCCATTAGTGTCAATTCCATCTATAGCCCTTTTCCTAGTAGTGTGTCTGTCAGGGCCTGATGTGTGCGCATGCACGTGTAGGTTGAGCACTTGAGCCTGATAGTGTGTGTTGGTCGTGTGGTGTACTGGTGTGTGCATGCATGCGTGCGTGTGTGCGTGTGAGTGTTGCATGCGTGCGTGGCTGCGTGTGTACGTGTGAGTGTTGCGTGCGTGCATGGGTGCATGTGTTTGTGTGAGTGTTGCATGGATGGAGTTCGTGTGCATGCGTGTGTGTGTGTATAATCACCACACCAGCTCCTGTGTGTTAAAACAGACGGCTCAGCATACCAATACAAGGCCACCTTGTCTGCTGTGCCCGCGGTCATGACTTCGACCCACCGTCAAAATATTTTTTTGTCGTTTGTTTTCATTCTTACTAGCAAGATGCCCGTGCGTTGCACGTAACATCAAGATGCATTTGTATGACTTGTGTATCTTGTGAGAGAAAAGGATGGACGAGGGAAGGCCTTATTTGCAAATGTGGACAGGTGTGTGGGTACGTTTTTGCAAAATTGCCATAGTTTCTTTCCTATCCGTCAGATATAAATCGGACAGCCTATATTGCAGGATGGCAGGCACACCATCATCACCAACTCTGTTTTTTTATAAGAGTGTATTTTATGTATTTTATAATAGTGTAGATGTAGAGTAGATACAAGTCGACACGTGGGCCCGATGGTAGTGAGATAATGTGATGCAACACTAGAGGTGCCATGTGGAGCATTTAACAGGTCAACTAGTCATGTCATGAGCAAATACAAAGTTGTACGGTGAGCCCGTGACTGTATAATAACCACTAAACGTAAACGGTGACCGTAATGAGTGGATTATGAAGTCCAATGTATGTATCGTGCTTTCGCTTCAAATACAATGATCGTCATTGCATATATCGCTAGAGAAAGATGAAACACGCATGAATTTTCTGGGGGCTTACTTTAAGAGGACCTGGACATAGTTTTGTGTGCATACGTGAAAGGGGCGTACAGGGGGGGTATGCGATGGAGAGAGAGATGCTCTTCATTTCTCTTTATTATGACTAACTTTGTATATAGTATAAAAATATACAAATTCACAGTGCGGAATAAATATCATTGTGGGCACCATGCAATGCAAATTAGCGTTCGTACTCCTCCATATAACTTTGTAATATTGTATATATGTAGAAACTCTAAAATAATTTTTTGGCCACACTTTATTCAAAAGGAATGTTGTATGCGAAAGAAAAGTGAAGAGAGGGCTTTTTAGATCAATGGGGTACGTGATGTAACATGTGCGAATGTGTAGTTGATGCATTTGGCGGGGCCTAGAGAGGTATGTGTGTGTATTACGTATTCGAGATAGGCATGGATAG
>NC_041389.1:86884828-86924375 GCF_002162155.2 Triticum dicoccoides
ATAGCATGAGAAATGAGAGTGGTCTAGAGAGAGAGAGACAAATATGACGTCACGACAAGTGATTCCATTCCCTTGAGTGTGTATATGCAAGGGGGGGAGGGGATAGAGGCACGAGGAGAAATTTTCTGCGTGTGTGGTGTTTGTGTTGGTATGTGTGGGTGTGAGAAGATAATGAGACGTGGGGGCAGAGGGTGTGTCACCGTGTGAGTTCCGTCCTGCGCCACATTGGTCGGCCCATGACACATTTAGGAAGACCCATGGATGACTAGTCGTACAAGACAAAGATAGCATAATTGTGAAGGACTCTAGGTTCTTGGACAAAGATAGCCGGCTAGGATTTGTAACCCTAGGTTCTCGGACTAAGGTAACCCCTTTATCTCTGATATTACTATTCATCCAACCTAACTTTGAGGGGCATCCTACAGAATGCTCTGGTAGAATCATACTCGTCGATTAGGAAGAGAGGTGTGAGATAATGCATGAGAGACAGGCGTAAAGATAATGTGTGTACATGAGACATGTAGGCAGGTCCATGTATATAGAAAGGGTCGATGAGGATTGTGCGTGTGTATGTTTGCGAGAGGAAGAGTGCTTGTGATAAAGGTTAGTGAAAACAGTTGTAAATGGTTACGAGAGGGAGGGAGGGTTATATCTAGAGCATGTGTGCGAGAAAGACACCTTGGGAGAGAGTGTGTGAGCATGTGTGAGAGACCACCGATGGAGAGTGAAACTACACGTAAAAGACTGCTCTACACATTGATTAAAGATATAAATTGTATCCAAATATTAGGATGGGATCATGATATTTGCAATTCGCGTAAGGAGCGGTCATTGATCCATCAGACATCTAGATTCTATCAAATTTGAGCATGTCTATGTTATTATTCGAGACAATTGATCCACATAGTTAGTATTTTGAACTCTAGACAATGCATCGCTTTAGCAATCGAATATAAACGTGAGTATAGTTCATGTTGTGTGTGTAAAGCACATTATACATAAGAAAGTTACACAATGGACATTTATAAATAGCTACCTATGAACTAGCATACATTTGAATTCAACTTAAGGTGCTTTAAAAAAATCGAATTCAACATGAAGTCCATTCAATTATTTGAATTTGATATCATGGCATTTGTAAACCATACCTAAATTATGGGGGTACCAATCTTTGCTCTGATTTTGTACATAATAGCATATGTAGTCGTGTACAAAATAGATTCAAATTTAGCTCCTCCATTCCAAAATAATCGTAGTTATAGGATTTTTAAGTGTCAAAATTTCAAAAAGCAGCGGATAACTTAATGAGGTTTTCAAACATACAAGGTCAAATATAACGTTGTCTATTTAGGTCAATCCTCATAGTTCAAGAGTACTCTAAACATGAATGCTTGTGTTTCAAAATTTTGAACGAAGCGCCAAAAGAGCCTCTACTTGCCCGAAACCGCGTGAGACCAATGTTTGGTAGTAGAAGGAAATTACTTTTCTACTAACTCCGACCCGTGAAACCTACCGGCCCGACGTCCAAAGGTCTAAACCGGGGTAGGTTTGTAGCTTCATCTAGACGCCATGCAACCGCCTCCAAAAAACATTCATACACAATGGCCGCCTAAGCACACATGCGCGCGGTGGAAATCGCTCCTGCCCACTATTTGGGACACCTGGGATTACCATCCTACCCCCGACCCGCAGTAGGTCCAAAATTTAAGAGGGGTGCGAAGTTTGTACTTTCCCCAAATTTCAAACAAGCGCGTCCCATCTTCCGTTCAAAAAAGCCAAAAACAAGACCGAAACATCGTTCCCCCCCCCACCGTCCGATTCCCCATTCGTACTCCGTGGGTGCCAAAACTACCTCTCCACCAGCCGCGAAACCCCGGCGTCCTCTGTACGCCACCCCATCCCACCCATCAGCCGTCGCCCTCCTCCATCACGCCGGAGCCGATACCCTGACGTCGTAGTCCACCGCAACCTCAACCGCAACGCCCTCCATGGCTAGTAGTTGAAGCCGAGGCCGAGCCGTCCGTACCCAAGCCAGTTAAACCACACCGTCCTGCACCTCACCGCTGCCGCTCCAACTTCGCCACCCTCCACCGCACTAGAGCTATTCCTGCTACGCCGTCATTCGCCGCCTCGGATCTGCTTCCCCACTGCCGACATACGGCCACGGCAACACAGTCAACAATT
Source organism: Triticum dicoccoides (assembly GCF_002162155.2). Lineage (NCBI taxonomy): Eukaryota > Viridiplantae > Streptophyta > Magnoliopsida > Poales > Poaceae > Triticum > Triticum dicoccoides. The sequence goes on from NC_041389.1 coordinate 86,887,013, forward strand.
TGGCCATGGGTTCGTCCAAGCCTGCACCCTCCAGAACACCGGTTTCCCCGGTAAAAAGAAGAAGATCAGCGCGACATGTGGAGGTGACCACACTGGCAACCGAAGAACGTATTCCTCTTCCCTTATTCGTGCAAATCTTACGTCTCTTCTTGCATGGTATTCATCCCACAGAAGACACTAGTTGACCGCTTCTTCTTGATACTAGATGTTCCTAGTAACTCGCGACACACAAGGTTTCTCCTCATATACTATTTCACCTTAGCTAGAGGTCCGTCGCCCCCCTGAATTTCAATTTCTGGCCAGTTGATTCCCAATTAACGGAAGCATTCCTTGGTGTAAGAGGCGCTAGTACGACTAGTACGCCGGGGAAGCAGCACCTTGGTGTTTATGTTAGGGGCGTGTGCGGCCTAGAGCTACTGGCGCTCGATCTCGAGGTCGGCCGGGATTAAAGGGATGGCTTGGGGGTGCTGCCAAGCACGACGGTGGTGTGAGGTCGATGGGAGGGTGGGGCGGCGGAGGCACGGGTCTGGGCCGGTGGTCGTTGGCGATTCGAGAAAGATCGTCAACAGTGACTGGCGGGAGGTAGACGAAGGCCATCTGCCCGTTCCTTATAGATCGGATGGTTGATTAAAAAAATTGACTGACCTATTTATTTTCAGTCAATTGTTATCATAGATATGACCACATGTGGTGGTGTGCTGGAGGAGTACCTGCATTTCCTGTGCTCATATATTACAAAATCATATGGAGTAGAATCTAATTTTGTTTGCCATGCAATGTTGTAGAGCTATCATATGTCTCCTGTCATTTATTTTTCAGCCACCTGCTATCTGCTACTTTTACAGTGCACTAGTTCTGCACACACTTCACCCATACTCTCACTATTGTGTTTTTATGCAAGGGTATTTCAGAGTCTCCTGAAAGCGAAGCAAAAAAGAAAAGACACAAGTCATGCCAGCTTTCTATGTGGCTAGGCGTGGCACGTTACATCGCTTTAAAGGGTGTAGTGTTAGCAGATGGAGACAGTAAACGTTGCTCTGGAGTTGATGACCTCGCTTGCAATGAACCACCATCCCAGGTGCTTGCTTTAACTTCGCGGTGTCATATGTGGTTGCATGTTCCATATGGTGTCTAGCTTGTACTCAAAAGGCCAAAGTCGGTCTTTATTAAGATAAGGAAAGATATTTTTATGTGAAACACCATCCCGTGAGCACCAGAAGACAAATAGCTAGTCAGGGCACTGGCCGAGCCAGTGACAAGCCCAGCAAAGACAGGCATCCCCTGGAAGCCAACTAAAAAGCCGCGATGGTGGTGAAGCAGCCCGCCTCCCACCAGGCTCTCAGGTCCTAGATGATCATGTTCACCACTCCAGCCGGATGTCTAGCTTGTATTGCTTCCAATTTGGTTAAATTGCATCTGCTTAGCTTACACATTATACCTTTGAATATGACATGCCTTTCTGTTTTTGGTACATACTAGTACATCTGTGTATTAACCATGTTCTTACATCAAACTAATGTTCTTGTGTATCCCTCATCAATCACTTATGACGAGGCAGGCAGGCAAGGGGACTACTCATTTAAAGAATGCAGCGTCAGCCTCCCGACATGATTCTCAATAAATAGAAATGTTAGATGAAGATAGTGAATGTAGCTCTGTAGTTGATTACAACATTTCCCCTACACTAGCATCACAGGTGCTTGCTCTAACTTGGCAGCGTGATATGTGGTTGCATGTTGCATATGGTGTCTAGATTGTAATTCTTCCAATCTAGTTAAACTGCATGTGCTAGTCTGCTTAGCTTATACTCCTGTAAATGTGATATTATACCTGTTAATGTGACATGCCTTCCTGTATTTAGTACATAGTACATCTGTCTATTAAGCATGTCCTTACATAAAACTATTGTTTTTTTGTATCCCGCGTCAGTCAATATGACGAGACGCCTTTAGTATATGTAGTGCGATTAGTTGCATCTTTCATATGATTTATAGCATGCGCTGCTTCTAATTTGTTGAAATTCCATTTATGATGGGACGCTTATAACTTGGCAGAGTCATATTGGTTGCATCTTTCATGTGGTGTCTAGCTTGCATTGCTTCTTATTTGCTGGAATGGTTTCTGCTTAGTTTACACAAACAGTTGTGAACATGCCATGCCGTCCTGTTTTTCATACATATTCCATCCTGGTATCATGTGTTTGCCTTATATCAAAGTAGTGATTGTCAGTATCATGCATGAATGAGTTATGAAGAGAGAATTTTATTGCTTTTTCTTGTCGGTTTTACTTGACAATTCAAAATCAATAAAGCGGAAGGAAGTTAGCAAGGCAGTGGATAAAGGTGCTCCATCCGGACGCAGGGCCTCTACAGTTTCTACTCCTCCACACCCCCAAGATGATTTCCAAGATAACACATGCATAGACACTCAACAAAGCTGTGTTTATGATGAGCACGTCTCCCCTAGTGCAGCATCACTGGTGCTCCCTCTAACTTGGCACTGTTATATGTGGTTGCATGTTATGTGTGATGTCTAGCTTGTATTGCTTCTAATTTTGTTGAATTCCATCTGCTTACTTTACACATTATACTTGAATAAGACATGTGTTCCTATTTCTAGAACATACAATATCTGTCTATCACACCATGTTCTTACATCAAATTACTACTGTTGTGTAACCTGCAACAATCACTTATCATAAGACACGTTTGACTTTGGAGTGTGATATAGGTTACATCTGACATTCTTTTCAAGCTTGTACTACTAATGTGTTGAAATGGCACTTATGACGAGACAGTTTTAACTTGGTAGAGTGATATTCATTGCATCTTTCATATGGTGTCTAGCTTTCATTGCTTCTAATTTGTTGAAATGCCTTCTCCTTAGTTTACACATCATAAGCTGTGAATATGCAATGCTGTGAATATGCAATGGCACTAATGACGAGAGACTTCTAACATGGTAGTGTGATGTTGTTTGCATCTTGCATATGATTTATTTCTTGTACTATTTCACATTTGTTTAAACGCCATTTATGCTAAGACACTGTTAACTTGGCAGAGCGATATTTGTAGCTTCTTTCATATGGTGTCTACCTTCCACTGCATTGCTTCTAATTTGGTGAAATGTCTTCTTCTTAGTTTACACATCACAGTTCTGGTTATCTCTTCCATCCTGTTTTTCATACATATTACATCCTCCTATCATGTGGTCGTCTAACATCAAAGGTCAGTTCGTCTGCATCACGCATCAATTTGTTCTGAAGAACTAAATTGTTATTCATTTTTCTTGTCGGCTTGACTTAACATGGCACAGAGAAAGAGGAAGAAACATAGAATGGCAGGGAATGAGAAGCATCATGTAGATTCTGCTGGTACTGATGGTGCAATAGAAGGTGAACTTCCAACGGAAAATTCTACAAACATGGCATCCCTTGCTACACGAGCTGCAAAAAAAGCCAAACAAAAACAAATAGCTGCCACCAAACAAGCAGAGACATCCCTAGTTCTTGCAACACCTACCACAGTACTACCAGCTGCACGACTTACTCGTGCGTCAACTGAGCTAGCAGCATGTTCCCAAGCTCCCTTGCCACCTGACACTACTTCCCAAGCACTCATGACACACGATGAGTTGGTAATATCAGATGAACCTTGTGAGCTTCAACAACAAGAAGGTAGTTGCTGGAGTCAAGTTAAAGTTGCATGCTTCTTTATATGTAGTCTCACAGTTTGATGTACACTAACACTTCCTATGTTCGTTGTTGGACTAGCACCTAGGCGCAAGAGGAAACAAACATCACAGATAATTCTCAATAGTTTAACTAAATCTAGAGGAGGAAGAATGGAGATCCGTTTTAAGGCAGGTTTAAAAAGGCCACGTGATGCTACAGAGTCAGCCAAGTTAGTATCAGAGGCAGCGGTTGCCGTTAGGTGTCATGTACGTATCCTCCCAACATGGATTCAGTACAGGAATGACAAAGACGAAACCCAGTTCAACACCTTCCTCGACCATTTATCTGTAAGTATGGTTATGTATGGAAACTAGTAATATCGTCTTGCTCCGTACCATACTTTCTAGATTACTGATAATGAGACTCCCATAATTTTCAACAGATGAGGTTCAAGTTGGATAGCCAAGATGATGCAACCAGACGAGCTTGCACCCATGTTTTCAAGTCTTCTCTGTGACAGTTTCAGTATAACTTGAGGAAAACTCACTTTAAGGCAAGGCTAAGAGTGAACTTTCCCAAACATCTCAAGTGGAAAATATATCGGATGAAGACTGGAGGGGCCTTGTTAAACACTGGTCTGATCTGAAGTATCAGGTACATTATATATATGTGATTAGATCACATGTTGAAGTCCTATTTACGCATGTGCCACACAAATCTATCTTCTTGTAGGTGAATTGTTCAAAAAACAAGGCCAACCATACGAAAGCGAAATTCCAACAGATGACAGGATCTCGTAGCTATATTGCACACTGCGAGGCTCTTGTAATTAGCTGCCATTTCACTCTTTTCGTTGTACCATATTATCAGATCTATATTGACTTGATCGAAATGCAGAGGAAAGCCCGCAAGGACCAAAAAGTACCTAACCAAATGCTGTGGAAATCTTCAAAGACTGTCACACCAGCAAGAAGAAGGGCATGACTACACCAGTCAAAGCCGCTTTTGTAAGTCCTTAATCCTCATGCCTTTTAAGTACTACTTACTCTAACTTGTGCCTTGAACTGCATGGTTTGCAGCCAATGTCTATTACTCTTTTCAATTTTATACACAATTGTCTTAGCGTATCATTGCACCTTACAAGGTTTAAAAGAGAGGAGTGATGTTCCTTTGATCTTGACCCGTAATCTAGTTCCGTGCTGGACTTGCCCACACAAAGTTACAATTGCCTGTTTGTCTGTTCTCAGTTGTTTTGTGATATGAATGATGTCTTACTATGCTTACCTTATTATAAACTTCGTCTCTTTATCCTTAGCCCTCAATACAATATGAAGAAATAGACAATACATTAGCGATGGTACATGGTCATATGTTTGGAACCTGGTTTTATTATGTACTTTGCAATAAAATACAACTAATATTTTACATGGGTTCACCAGAATAAGTTCTGTATATAGACCAAAGCTATTTTGTTTGGTTTTGCTGCCTCCTTAATATCTTCTGTTCTGGTACTACTAATGTAAAACCTCAACTTTTCAGCGAGCTAAGGAAAAAATGGTGGAACCGCCACCTTCTGAAGGTGGCGAGGCAACTATAACCGCAATGTCAGCTCTTGCTGCAGTGGGTCAGTACCTGTCCACTAACAGTGCCAAAAGCATGTTCCTGCGTAATACTGGGTTGGTTGTTAAGGCAATATCGTCCAAACTGCCTCATGATCAAGATATGCAAGCTCAAAGCAATGTTGTATCTGCGCTCCAGACACAAGTCCATTCCCTAACAGAGGCCCTTTGTGAAACAAGTAGAAACATTGCTCAATGTCGTCAAGATATGCATGGTTTTGAAACCAGACTATCAGACATTTGCTATGTTGTTCAGGAGCCTAGGGGAAATGAAGGCGAGGGTTATGGTGCACCATCGGACAATACAGCATGAAAACGTAACAGTCAGGTCAAATGAACCGAGCTTCTGAACTTCTGGTGGTGCATTTATCTGCTAGACTGTTAAGTTTTATGCCAACCTTCCTTTTGTTATATAGTTGTAATTTGTTTTGGTGCGATACAAAATTTATTCTTAACATGCAGCCACCAGCTTTTTTCCTAGCGTTAGTTTTGGCCTTATTTATTTCCTAGTCTTCTTTTTCCCTGGTTTGCTAGTTGCCGCAACTACCATGGGCCATATACGGGCCGTAGGATCCATGGGTCTCCTACGGGCCGTCGATAAATGGGCCTGTAATCGGTGGGCCTCAGGCCGTCGATAAATGGGCCTGTAATCGGTGGGCCTCGGGCCATCGGATAAATGGGTATACATGGGCCGTAATCAGGCGTAATTGGTATCGGCCCAGCACAGTAACGGGCCGTTAACAGGCCGTAGGACTGCAAAAGCTTAATTCTGTCACAGGCATAACGGGTCGTTAATGGGCCAGAATATAGGACGGACTGGCCAAAAACGGGCCGACTCTTGCCATGGGCCGAATTTGGCCCATTAGGGTAATAGGACCGTAACGGGCCGACTCTTGCCATGGGCCGAATTTGGCCCATTTGGGGAACATGCCAATAACAGGCCGACTCTTGCCATGGGCCGAATTTGGCCCATTAGAGGAACAGGCCAGTAACGGGCCGGAAGTAATCGAGGGCCAAAAAGGAACCCAAGAACGTATGGGCCGTCAATAGGCCGAAAGCTAACACCGGCTGGAAATGACCCATGTAAATTACGGGCCGTTAACGGGTACAAAGAAAATTACTGTTCATTATGGGCTAGAGTCACCGTGGGCCTGTAAAGGGCCGAAAGATACGAAGGCCTCATATGGGCCGAAAGACATCACAGGCCATACATGGGCCAAAAGTGAAATGGGCTGGTGTTATATTCAATGGACCACATGACGTTGTTGGGCTGATTTCCTTTAGTGCCTAACGGGCCGTGAGTTAACGGGCCGTAAAATGGGCTATTTGCAAAGAGATCGTTAACAGGCTTTTCATGGGCCAACCCGTTAACTTTTGACCAAGTCAAATGGGCCGGCTTTGTAAGCTAAATGGGCCAGTGGTGGGTCGTGGCACGTGTCGACATATCATAGGCGCCTATCTGACCCACTGACGAGCTGACACGTGTTTCGTCCGGCCAATAAGAATTTTACATGTGGAAATTTCCCATTGGTTGGGGCTTTTAACGGGTTATCGGATCAAAAACCCGACCCGATAGCTTAACGGCGTTCCGTTACGGTGGATGCCATTTGTCGGTCACCCTTGACGAAAGCACTTCTGTGACGCGTGATTTATCGTCATGGAAGTGGACACTTCCATAATGATAATTTTGGTAATGTCATGGAACACTTATACGACAGCCTAGGTATGACTATCTTGATTCTATCATAAAATCGTCATGGATGTACATGCATGACAGAAAACAAGACGTACTGTGACAAACACGTATCATCACGGAAGTGTATTTTTTTGTAGTGCCAGAGGTCCTTACCGCGGACGCGGTTATTCGAATAGATCATATTAACCCTGCAGGGGTGTACTTCTTCACACACGCTCTCACCACTTACCACCATGTACACGTCGTGTATCTCGACAACCTTCAAGCGGAAGCCCGGTGAGGGAGTCGGCCACGACCTGACTGACCACACAAGTCTCTCGTCAAGGTTTATCGCCTATTCAGGTTCCATCCGCAAGGAGATCCGGCCGGGGTGTCGCTCACGGCCCCAAATGATGTGTGCAGGGTTCCCAAGCCCACCACCAGGGTGCCACTTGGTACATCGGGCCACCGTGCCTAGTCTGTCCCAAGCCCACCTGTACCGAGTGCCACTTGGTAGACTACTAACACTACTTACAAACACCAGAAACTAGTTGCAACTCCTGGACAGAGATCATGTTGATTAATAAGTCGAGAGGGGTCGAGTTACCGGAACCCAATGTGTGGTAGTAACTGTTCATGGATCACAAACACAGAACTCATTTCCTGAGGACAGTTTCAATGAGACAACACACCATGTAATCCTAGATGGCCTCTCATCGCTACCTTTACCAAATCGTGTTCACACACTTAGCTCTCAACAGTAGGGCATGTTCACCACATTCCAATTCATCCCTGATGAATCACACCTGACACAACTCTAAGCAATAGAAGGCATGACAAACAAGCATGAATGAGTAGGCGCATTAGGGCTCAAACAACTCATACTCATGCTAGTGGGTTTCATCTATTTACTGTGGCAACGACAGGTCATGCAGAGGAAAGGGGTTCAACTACGGCAGCTTGTAATAGTTGAATCGTTATTGTCCTAATGCAGTAAAAGAGAGCAGGAGCGAGAGAGTGGGATTGTATCGGAATGAACAAGGGGGTTTTGCTTGCCTGGCACTTCTAAAGATAGTATAGCTCTTCATCGGTGGCATCGATCATATCGTCGGAACACGTCTACCGAGAGGGGACAAACACTGACAAACGAATAAGAAACACAATCAATCCAATGCAACAATATGATGCATGATCATGACATGGCAATATGCTGTGATTTGGGCTAATGCAACAGCAAGCCATTTTGATTGAAGTGGAATTCAAAACTACATCAAATTCAACCTCCAAAACTATTATCAAAGTTGTCCTATTCATGTTTCATCCTAAACAGTGAAGTTAACTTGCTCAAACATGCATGAAAATGGTATAGATGGATAGATTGGATTTTTCTGATCATTTTTCATATATAAATTATTTCATTTGGAGTTACGGTTGAATTTCTATGATTTTTAGAAGTTTAGGACATTTTCTGGATTTTCTAAATCATTTCTGAAATAAGAAAACCCAGAAAAACATTACTGCGTCAGCCTTGCGTCATAGTGACGTTAGCATTGACCGAAGTCAAAAGCTGAGTAACAGGGCCTACCTGTCTGTGTCTGTAGCTTTAATTAACAAGGTTTAACTTAAACTATGGTTCAGCTGAGCAGTGGGGCCCATTGTCAGTGTCCTTGGTCCTAATTAACTGGGTGGTTAACCCCTAATTAAGTGGCCATGTAGGCCCGCCGGAGTTAGGCCGGCGGCGACCTTGGAACACGGCGGCGTCCGCTCGGGAGGCCATGGAACGACCAGCCGAGGGCACTGGGAGGCGGGTCTGGCTCGTGCGCGTCTAGGGGGGCTCGTGGGAGGCCGTGGGGTGGCTTTTAGTGGCGGCGGCGGCGAGTTGGGCGGCGGCCGGAGCTCGCGGCTACGGTGGGGATCGGGGCTAGAGCGTGCAAATGAGGCAGGGGAGGGACGTAAACGGTGCAAGAGCTCACAGCGAGGCCAACAAGGGCAGCGGTGAGGTCGCGGATGCTCTGGGGTTGGCGAATCGAGTGACGGCGTTCGTCGAAGCAGACGAGGAAGATGGCGACGGTGACGACGCTGCAGGGCATCCGCGGACGCGTTCTTTGGTTGGAGCTTCACGGCATCGAGGCGGAGCTAGAGGACACAACCACGGGGCAAGGGGACGGCGGTGGGCGCGGTGCTTTGTGGCGGCGGGCACCGGCTGGTTTGGGCGGCCGTGAGAGAGAGAGCAGAGGAGAGGAGAGCCATGGGAGAGAGTGAGAGAGGGGTCTCGGGGCGTCTCCATGGCGTCGCGAGGATCTCGGGGAGGCTGCCACCGCGAAGCAGGAGGTGGAGGCCTCCGCGTGCGCGCATGCTACTTCGCCTGTGCCTACTGGCAGAGGATGAAGACAACCGCTCTGCCACGGTGGGCTGGACTGGTGCAGCTGGGCCGGCTACAGGTAAGTGGCCCAGGTACAGGTCTTTTCTTTCTCTCTTTTCTAATTTACTCTGTTTTGTATTTTTCTGCTTTATGTTTGAAAATAAATACCAACCAAAACACATTGGTTAATTCTGCAAATTTTTGTGAGGAATATTTGAATTATTTTCAAACCACACAATAAATTTCAGAATATTTGGAGCAACCAATATTTAATGGTAACTTTTAAACTCCAACTCAAATACCATAATGATTTAATTCAATGACCAAAATGTCCTGGAAAAATATGCATCATCTCTGGTAGAGGGTTTCACCTTTTTCCATAAATCATGAACATTTTAAAAGGATATTTTGAGGTCACTGAAAATATTTTGGTTGAACCTATTTGAGTTCGTCTTGTGCTAGGGTTTTATCATCCCCATTTCAAATTTAATTGAAAATTAACATGATGCATGGATGCTTTAATGCAACTAATGTCAAGCAAATTCTAGGGCAGTGACAACTCACCCCCACTAAACAAGAATCTTGTCCCAAGATTCAAGGCGTGAGGTAAGAAGACAAAGGGACACAAGCTAACAAGATTTCCAAGATCCAACTGTCCTTCTCGAAGATGTTGATTCATTGCATCATCTTGATCTCGGCGTCTTGCTTTGAGAACTTCATCCAACATGACAACAAGAGGAAAGGGAGAATTTTAGAAGAATCGATCTTCTTGATTTCTAGCAGAATGAGACGTAGAAACATCTCTGGAGCTGGGAGGCAAAACATGCATTAGGAGGGACGGAAGAAACAATTTGACGAGGGTTTCAAAGTAGCGGCGAAGCAATTACCATGTTCCCGTAACGGCTCGTAGAATTATTCCCTTGAATGGCAAAAAGGATTACTCTTGATACAGAGATCATTGAAACTCTCTATACCAGCCTAAGGAAATTCACAAACGATCGTTTGAACGAATTCGAAAGAATGGCATACTCAGTTTAGAAAGGAAAGTAGAGTTATAAGACAAATCGGCAAACAGAAGGCACATTCTAGTTGATACCAAGGATATAACCTAGTGACTGAGCATGCTCTCGAGAACTTGAGCATTTCCATATTCATCAAGGTTTTACCAACATCTATGCAAGGATCCTAGCAACACAACTTACTACCATGATGAATAACGATGGAGGATGCAGGTGCAGAGAAGGACAACACTTTCTCAGATTTTACCTTGACGATGCCAAGGAAACAAAATCTGGAGGATCGACCGAGAGACATTTATCACTCCACTTCTAATGGTCTCCTTGACGTTCTTGGTACCATGATCAGGCTTAAAAGCATTGACATGGCCATCAAGTAAAGGTCGGACTTCGGAATACAAAGAATCCATAAGGAACAACTTCTATAATAAGTCACTCAAAATCCTCATGGAGAAGATGGTCGACTTGCTCAATCAAGATACTACAATGATAGATCTTCCGGCTAGGTGTGTCGGCCAGAACAGCAACCTTATCGGGACCTACATCATAGATCTTGGAAAGGTTCCAACCATCATATCTGCCTGAGATTCAGATCTGGTTGGTAACTGAATATTTTAGGCAACATGTTTGGAAAAGAAAGTTTGCAACACAAACCGATGAGATGACGTTGCGAGATTCTCGGTATAAGAACTACGATAGCAAGGTCCAAAACATGAGCTGGTTCTGCTACATACATGTGAACATGCTGTCCCAGACAAGCACGACCATGTAGTAGTCTTATAATAAAACACTACCGAGTTCAGGTTGGGAACCATCATTGAAGATAATGAAGTCATGTGCATGACCTAGGATTAGCACATGAGACTCCCTTTTCTTGAACAAATCAATCAGTGGCTTGGTGTGCTAGGGCATACAATGGAGTGGAGGTAATTAATCTACCAAACCATAGAATACATTCACACATGCATAACTGACTTGCGATGATTCCAAAGGAAACAAAAACAAAATTTGTCAAATTCACGGCGGCAACTTGCATCAAATGCACGTGAACTTAGAGGAAGTGACTTCTTCCATCCAAGCATAAGCTTCATGAATGGAACACGAAGGCATTGCTTAAAAAAGTTTCCAACACTAGCTTGATGTTCAACATGAATCATGGAGGAAACAAAATGCTGCTGATGGGCTCAATAGCAACTCACAGGAATTTCCATATCACTGGACTTCCACCATCATGTGAACACGGTGATAGCATTGGTCAGACCAAAAGATGTAATGGTGTTTGCTCGAGGGATAAACCACGAGTAAGACAACATTACGAACATCGTTGGTTCTGATTTGACTTGACGATAGCCAATACTCAAGTCAAAGTTTGGGCAAGACGATAGGTTCAACAACTGATCACGAGGACCAATCGATGAAGAAATCATATTTATACAACAAACACACAAACACAAGATATCCCTTTTGAAATGAACTAAGTTAGGAAAGCTTTTATCTTCCAACTCTCCAAGTTGCTGTTCAGCTTAACCAACTAGCTCAGAGGTATCCAACACAAATTCTTGGAGAAGGGGTGGTTTATAAGAAAACCAACTTGATCACAAGCTCAATATAACAGTCAAGGGATAACCTAGTAACACTTCTGAGAAGATATTCAAAAAATCACGAACCACCGGTATGTTACTAAGCTCGAGATCAATCTTGCTTTTCAGGGCAAGATGATGTGATGAAGAGAGTGATGGATTGACACAATCCTATCTCATTGATCGAGGAGTGCACCAAGGAAAATGGACTAGGTAGCACGATCAATCTTAGAATGATAATTCAATACCAACACGCTAAGAATGAGATTATTGTCCATTAACTACCAAGCAACGGGGTTGCTAGCAGTATTGATTTCACACATCACAATTCACTTGCCAACATTCCAGGTACAATAACACGGGAACCGAGGAATTAACAATGATGGCAAGAAGCATTACTACGTCAAGAATTCATAAGAGGTGGTGCAATTCACATGACACTCTTGACATAAAGATGGTAACACTCCGAGGTAGAGCAGAGCAGAAGCTAGATTGGCATTTTGATCTGCGGAATACAATTGCTTTGACCCAATCCTAGATATGGATGAGGTTCTGGAGTTTGTTTCTCCTAGTCATTCAGAATAGAATGGCTTTATGGGTCACAAGAATGATAGGCATCAATGAACACAGATGCACACATACTCTTGAATATCAATTGATAGACGAAGGTCGGAATACAACTAAAGAGGAACAACTCAAGGAACATATAACTTTCTGAGTTGTGGATGCATGGATTAGCATGTTGAACGAGTTCAACATATTTCTTCTGGATAACCCATGCAGAAAGGTTGAACTGGCAGAGTCACAATATAGAATGGAGAACTCATCGAAAGTACTCCTGTTATGATCTTTTGATCCAACAAACTTCTGCCATATGTGGTTCATAGTATTTGGAAGAAGGGAATACCACGGACCTTGAGGACTAATGCAAAGGTTACTGATAACCTAAAGGAACGAGCAAACACTAACAACATGAAGTAGGTAGGGTGAGTCTCGGGTTCAAGAGCCCAATAATTGAATGCCTACTAGCGAAATAGCATCACGGGATGCTTTCGGGAATGACGGACAGAATCATCACACTGGGAACACAAACATGGCCAGATTACTAGGTGATCCTCTAAACACCTAGGTTCATAATAATAACTCCAACATACATGTCAAGGCAACAGAGTACCTCAACTCACCGATTAGTGTGGTCAAACTGGCCCAAAGAGACATTGGAAACAGGAGGAAGGGTTTTGCAAATGCATCAAACTATTGTAGAAACCTGGGATGACTCGGATATCATAACAGCTGTAAATGCTCAAAACATTTGACACATCCTGCAAAATGGTGGCATAACCACTCAACATAATGATAACAAGGTTCTAAGATCAATTGTCAACACACGGAGGTAGTAGGAACTGAACTGGGCTTGAATCCATCAATCCTATAGGTCTATGGATTAGTAACACATGATCCTGATAGAAAGAAGAGAAAGCCTAGTTCGTTAACCCCGTAGGAAAGATAAGATGACTCAGATCAGAAGGGCATACGGTATAAGGAGTAAAAAGAGCCTTACGTTCCATCCCACAATCAATTCCCTTATATAACTAAAGAATTTCTAGACTCAACTTCGACCAGTTTGGCTTGGTAATCCTACAGGCAGTCAAGCTCTGATACCAAAGCTGTCAGGACCCCGACTCAATGCCACACCGATCTAGCATGTAACACCTCATATCACTTTGCGGCCTCACGCACGGTATGCCCACGGGTGTCGCCTTACTAGGCTCGGGACCGTTTACGCCTTTTGGCACACATATATGATAGTGTCTCTAGCATCCATATGACAAGGAGCCCGGGCTGACATGGCTAGTTGTGAACCCAAAGCGGCACTAACTTACAGGGACATGCATACATGACCCAACAACGAACGTGTCGGTCATCAACGAGTGAATCCGGGCTGTAGCAACCGGGCTAGCAGGACTACGGTAATTTGGGCTGTAGCAACCGGGCTAGCAGGACTACGGTAATCCGGGCTGTAGCAGGCTAACAGGACTCTGGTAGACATCGCGTGAAATTTCCCCAAAGGGACAGACACAGGAACGAAGAAGGACACATGCCGGCCAGACTAAGCACTTCGGAGCAGTAGCAAGCTACCAAGGCTCAGTGGAAGCACTAGGGAGACATTTCCTGGTAAGAGAGGCTACCAAGGATAAACAACTAGATAGTCAGATCCCACGCATACCAAGCATTTCAAGAACACAATATGCTCGATATGTGCAAATACAACATGCCATCACAACATGACTCTACCACTCAAGTATTTTATTCAATAGGCTCCGAGGAGCGAGATATTACAAACATGGGTCTCATGACCCAGCATTCAGACCACACAAGTCAAAGCACAAGCGGAAGCTTAACATGTCTGAGTACAGACATCTACAAATGAAAAAGGCTGATAAGCCTGACTATCTACCAGATCCTGCCGAGGGCACAAGATCGTAGCTGAGGTAACAAGCTAAACATCGAAGTCCAAGCAGAACTACTAGCGAGACTGAAGTCTCTCTGCAAAAACATAAATTAAGCAAACGTGAGTACAAATGTACCCAGCAAGACTTACATCAGAACTAACTACATATGCATCATTATCAACAAAGGGTTGGTGAGGTTTAACTCCAGCAAGCCAGCTTTGACTCGGTGGCTATCCTGAACTACGACTGCATGTAACTCTTTTGAGGGGCGCACACGAGTCCACATATTCACCATATCAATACACCACTATGGATCCGCTCCCGTCTCCCTACGAGAACGCCATCCATAGCACTCACGCTTATCTTGCGTATTTTAGAGTATCCACTTTCACTTGTCTATGAACTGTACATGCAACCCAGAGGTCCTTTACCGCGGACACGGCTATTCAAATAGATCATATTAACCCTGCAGGGGTGTACTTCTTCACACACGCTCTCGCCACTTACCACCATGTACACGTCGTGTATCTCGGCAACCTTCAAGCGGAAGCCTGGCGAGGGAGTCGGCCACGACCTGACTAACCACACAAGTCTCTCGTCTAGGTTTATCGCCTATTCGTGTTCAATCCGCAAGGAGATCCGGCAGGGGTGTCGCTCATGACCACAAATGATGTGTACAGGGTTCCCAAGCCCACCATCCGGGTGCCACTTGGTACGCCGGGCCACTGTGCCTAGTCAGTCCCAAGCCCACCTGTACAGGTTGCCACTTGGTAGACTACTAACACATCCTACAAACACCAGAAACTAGTTGCAACTCATGGACAGAGATCATGTTGATTAATAAGTCGAGAGGGGTCGAGTTACCAGAACCCAATGTGTGGTAGTAACTGTTCATGGATCACAAACACAGAACTTAGTTCCTGAGGACGGTTTCAATGAGACTACCCACCATGTACTCCTACATGGCCTCTCATCGCTACCTTACCAAATCGTGTTCACACTCTCAACAGTAGGACATCTTCACCACATTCCAATTCATCCCCGATGAATCAGACCTGACACAACTCTAAGCAATAGAAGGCATGTCAAACAAGCATGAATGATTAGGCACATTATGGCTCAAACAACTCCTACTCATGCTAGTGGGCTTCATCTATTTACTGTGGCAATGACAGGTCATGCAGAGGAAAGGGGTTCAACTACCATAGCATGTAACAGTTGAATCGTTGTTGTCCTAATGAAGTAAAAGAGAGCAGGAGCGAGAGAGTGGGATTGTATCGGAATGAACAAGGGGGTTTTGCTTGCCTGGCACTTCTGAAGATAGTATAGCTCTTCATCGGTGGCATCGATCACATCGTCGGAACACGTCTACCGAGAGGGGACAAACACCGACAAACAAAGAAGAAACACAATCAATGCAATGCAACAATATGATGCATGATCATGACATGGAAAATGCTATGATTTGGGCTAATGCAACAACAAGCCATTTTGATTGAAGTGGAATTCAAAACTACATCAAATTCCAACTCCAAAACTATTATCAAAGTTGTCCTATTCATTTTTCATCCTAAACAGTGGAGTTAACTTGCTCAAACATGCATGAAAATTTCACAGATGGATAAATTGGATTTTTTTGATCATTTTTCATATATAAATTATTTCATTTGGAGTTACGGTTGAATTTCTATGATTTTTAGAAGTTTAGGACATTTTCTGGATTTTCTAAATCATTTCTGAAATAAGAAAACCCAGAAAAACGTTACTGCGTCAGCCTTGCGTCATAGTGACGTCAGCATTGACCAAAGTCAAAAGCCGACTGACGGGGCCTACCTATCTGTGTCTATAGCTTTAATTAATAAGGTTTAACTTAAACTGTGGTTCAGCTGAGCAGTGGGGCCCATTGTCAGTGTCCTTGGTCCGAATTAACTGGCTGGTTAAACCCCTAATTAAGTGGCCACGTCGGCCAGCCGGAGTTAGGACAGCAGCGACCTTGGAACGCTGTGGCGTCCGCTCGGGAGGCCATGGATCGACCAGCCGAGGCACCTGGAGGCGGCTCTGGCTCGTGCGCGTCTAGGGGGGCTCGTGGGAGCGGGTATGGTGGGGATCGGGGCTAAAGCGCTGAAATGAGGCAGGAGAGGGAGGTAAACGGTGCATGAGCTCACAGCGAGGCCAACGAGGGCGAGGGCGAGGTCGGGGACGCTATAGGGTCGGCGAATCGAGTGATGACGTTCGTCGGAGCAGACGAGGAAGATGGCGACGGTGACGATGCTGCAGGGCATCCGCGTGCGTGTTCTTCGGCTTGGATCTTCACGGCATCGAGGCGGAGCTAGAGGTCACAGCCATGGGGCAAGGGGACGGCGGTGGGTTCGGTCCTTTGCGGCGGTGGGCACTGACTGGTTTGGGCGCCCGTGAGAGAGAGAGCAGAGGAGAGGAGGGCCACAGGAGAGAGTGAGAGAGGGGCCTGGGGGCGTCTCGGTGGGCGCGAGGATGTCGGGGAGGCTGCCACCGCGAAGCAGGAGGTGGAGGCCTCCGTGTGCGTGCGTGCTACTTTGCCTCTGCCTACTGGCAGAGGTTGAAGACAGCCGCTCTGCCACGGTGGGCTAGACTGGTGCAGCTGGGCCGGCTACATGTAAGTGCGGCCTAGGTACGGGTCTTTTCTTTCTCTCTTTTCTAATTTACTCTGTTTTCTATTTTTCTGCTTTATGTTTGAAAATAGAATACCAACCAAAACACTTTGGTTAATTCTGCAAATTTTTGTGAGGAATATTTGAATTATTTTCGAACCACACAATAAATTTCAGAATATTTGGAGCAACCAATATTTAATGGTAACTTTTAAAATCCAACTCAAATACCATAATGATTTAATTCAATGACCAAAATGTCCTGGAAAAATATGCATCATCTCTGGTAGAGGCTTTCACCTTTTTCCATAAATCATGAACATTTTAAAAGGATATTTTGAGGTCACTGAAAATATTTTGGTTGAACCTATTTGAGTTCTTCTGGTGCTAGGGTTTTATCATCCCCATTTCAACTTTAATTGAAAATTAATATGATGCATGGATGCTTTAATGCAACTAATGGCAAGCAAATTCTAGGGCTGTGACAATGCCATCAAATACCTCCCGCTAAAACTCAAGGGACCAGCTCGGCACTGGTTGAACAGTTTGCCCGAAAACTCGATTGGCAGCGCCTTCTTGAGGGCCTCCACCTCGGTCATATGTCCGATCCAAGGGAGGACTTGGAAGATGCCTTCCTTGAAAACTTCCAAGGTACATATGTCCGATCCATGGATGCAGATGACTTATGTCACATAGTTCAACAGCCTGGAGAGTCAGCCAGGAAATTCTGGACTAGGTTCTTAACTAAAAAGAAGCAGACCATCGACTGTCCGGATGCCGAAGCCCTAGCGGCCTTTAAACATAACATCAGTGACGAATGGCTCGCCCGACACCTCGGCCAAGAAAAGCCAAAGTCTATGGCAGCCCTCACGATGCTCATGACCCGCTTCTGCGCGGGCGAGGATAGCTGGCTAGCTGGCAGCAATAACAACACAAGCAAACCTGGCACTTCTGAAGCCAGAAATAGCAACGGCAAGCCCCGACGCAACAAACACAAACGTCGAAACAACAGTGACAATACCGAGGACTCGGCGGTCAACGCCGGATTCAATGGCTCTAAGTCCTGTCAACAGAAGAAGACATAGAAAAGAAACAATCCGGGCCCGTCCAGCTTGGACCGCATACTCGATCGTCCATGTAAAATCCACGACACTCCTGATAAACCAGCCAATCATACCAGCAGAGACTGTTGGGTTTTTAAACAGGCCCGCAAGTTAAATTCCGAGAACAAGGAGAAGGGGTCGCAAAGCAAGGACGATGATGAGGAGTCCCGGCCACCAAACACAGGGTGACAGAAGAAGTCCCCCCCCCCCAATTTAAAATGGTGAACATGATATATGCTACCCATATCCCCAAGAGGCAAGCGCGCACTCAGGGACGTCTACGCGATGGAGCCAGTCGCCCCAAAGTTCAACCCATGGTCGTCCTGCCCGATCACCTTCGATCACAGGGACCATCCGACCAGTATCCGTCATGGCGGTTCAGCCGCACTGGTCCTCAACCCAATCATTCATGGATTCCATCTTATGCGAGTCCTCATGGACTGTGGCAGCAGCCTGAACCTGCTCTATCAGGATACAGTGCGCAAAATGGGTATCGATCCCTCATGGATCAAGCCCACAAAAACCACCTTTAAAGGTGCCATCCCAGGTGTAGAGGCCCACTGTACGGGCTCAATCACACTGGAGGTGGTCTTTGGATCCCCGGACAATTTCCGAAGCGAAGAGTTGATCTCTATCGTCGCCTTACGAAGTGGCTATCACGCACCGCTCGGACGAACCGCATTCACTCAATTCAATTCGGTGCCACACTACGCTTATCTCAAGCTCAAGATGCCCGGACCACGCAGTGTAATAACAGTCAATGGAAACACGAAACACTCCCTCCGTATCGAGGACCACACCGCTGCCCTCGCAGTAGAAGTACAGTGCAGCCTTTTCAGACAGAACCTTAATTCGGTGGCCAAGCTCCTGGACACTGTCAAGTGAGTCCGAACTACTCTGTAGCAGGAGAATCCAGCTCGTCAAGTGCATGACTAGAAATTCGGCCTCCGTCCCAGTCCCGACCAAGTGGCGGCATTCATACCGCGCGTACATAACTACGCACTCAAAATAGCTTGGGCAAAGATGGAGGCACAGCTAGATCGCGGTCCATAATACGGTTCACCTTTCCTGGACCCACATACTTTCACATTTTCTTTTTCTTTTCAGGTTTCTTTTTTCCCAGGCCTTTCATGGTGACCTAATTGTCGGACTTATCTAGGGACGGATATACCAAGATGACAAGAAGCATTGACTTATAAGGGAATTTCCAGGTGGTCTCTTTAAATGATCGTTATGCCTGCTTTAAGGACCCGCACACAACTCTCCCTTGGTCGTGGCATGTTAAATATCCCTTTTTGCCTATTGCACTATTTGTACAAAATACGCTTTGACGTATTAATCAAACTACAATGGAAAATGGTTCGCGGCCCAATTTCTGCGGCATTAGCCTATTACTTCATTTTTCTTTTTCTTGATATTCTTATCAATTGCACCCGTACACTCTGGTATGCCTTAATTCTCCAGGGGCTTCATTATGCCCCATAATACGACAAGAAAGTCCAAACACTTTTTTATAGTATAGTTCGGCACCCCGAACTTATATAATTATATGCATTGGCTCCGAATCATGTCTTTGGTCAATAGTTGGGTTGCCCGGCTCCTGTGCTTACTACCTTACGTTCTGCTATATCGGCTAGGGTAGTAAAGGGAGAACTACTGTGATTGTGTCCTGGTTCATTCCGATGAGCACCTTAGTAGAGAAAGCCAAAAACTGACTGTCATGATGCGGCGTGAGCCGGTCAGCTGTTCGAGAGGTCACAAATCTTTAGCGATTTTTTCCGCATTATGCGATGAATCGGTTTTTATCCGATCAGATGTTTACAGCACCCCAAGTTCAGACTTACGAACACTAGGGGCTGCACCTAAATTTTTGTTGTCAAACTCCTATGGCTAAGTGAGGGTGATAAAGCTACATAGTCCGATTGCCTGGTTCGTTGCACTAAACACCTCCTTTAAGGACCAAAACTTTGGAATAAAGAGTGTTTAGATTCATCCTGAACACCCCTGTACTACCTACGTGGGGGCTGAAGCCGACGACTTGCCAACTCTCAGATTTAACAAAACGACCGCACATGAGGTAAAATTTTAAATAAACAGACATTATATTACATAACAACATTGTTTCATAGTACAGGACAGGATAACATGAATATATTCATGGAAATATAATATCCTTAGCACATTGCTCCGCCACAATGCGGGATCCATCCAAGACATTGTCAAAATACAGCTCGGGCATGCGGTGCTCCTTGCCCGCGGGCGGTACCTTGGTCACAAGCTTCACGGTGTCCATCTTCACCCAGTGCATCTTGACTCGGGCGAAGGCCATTCGCACGCCCTCGATGTAGACCGACCGGCTGATGGCATCAAGCCGAGGGCAGGCATTGACCAGCCACTTCATGAGCCCGAAGTAGCTGTTGGGTATGGCTTCGGCAGGCCATAGCTGGATAATCAAATCCTTCATGGCTAGTTCGACCACCCTATATAGTTCAACCAGCTGTTTTAGCTGATTGCTAAATAGCACCGGATGTTCTGGCACAAGGTATTGCGACCAAAACAGCTTCTCCATAGAGCTCCCCTCTTCGGCTTGGAAGAACTCCGCAGCATCTGAAATATTGTGCGGCAGATCCGCAAATGCCCCTGGAGAACTCCAAATCTGGGTCAGTAAGAGGAACTTTTTCTTCACATATTTGCTCTGCATAATAAAGGCCTTACCCGCTGCGATTTTTCTGGCCTCCTGGATTTCCTGGAGGGCGCCCTGGGCTTCAACCCGGGCGTCATGTGCGCTTTGGCGGGCCTTGGCAAGTTCAGACTTTTGATCTGTAATGTTGCGCTCCAAGAACTCACATTTCTTAACGGCGTCCTAGAGCTCCTGTTGGACCTCACTGACCCTGTCCTCATGCTTTTCACGGGCGGCCTATTCCTTGTCCGCTCTCTCCTCGGCCTCGGCCAGCGCCTTCTTGAGGGCCTCCACCTCGGTCGCCGCTCCTGCAAATATCATGACACTTTAGTCAGCACAAATCATTCATCCTTACTGAACATACAGAAGGTAATTGCATACCTTGTTTATCCTCTAGCTGCTTCTTCACACGGCCAAGCTCTTCCTCGGACCGCTCCAGACTCTGCTTCAGTCAAGAAACCTCCGCAGTGTGAGAAGTCGCAGCCAGTTATGACGCCTGCTTGTTCACATCGACTCATCTGGTTAGTCTCCCGCGAAACTTTTTGATCCTCTGTCCGGCTTTTCTTTTCGAACACCGGACAGTGTCTCAGGGGCTACTGTCTATACTCTGACGTTCTTTTTACTTAATTGCGTTGCTTACCTCAAAGCCTGTCAGAAGGCTTGTGCAGGCTTCGGTCAGTCTGCTCTTTGCAGACTGGATCTTCTCAATCACCGTACCCATAAGGGTATGGTGTTCCTCAACGATGGAAGCGCCTTGCAGTGCATCCAGCAAATTATCCGGTGCCTCTGGATGGACATAGTTCACCGGTGGAATAGGCGCACCTCCTTCTTTCGAAATAGGCTGCTTGCCTGATTCTAGAGCCGTAGGGGACTCCAGAATTGTATTCGGTTGGGGGCCGAACTGAATATGGACCCCATCACCAGTCTCCATGGGGATTCGCTCCCCCATGTGTTCGACGGCTGAGTTTTCACCCCCCGGCGCCGCCCGGACGGCCTCCTGAACCTCTGCCTGGCCTGGGATCCTTCAGGATAACACCTCCGTGTCCTCCATGGCCTTGGGAGAAGAGGCAGCCGGAAGGTTCTCGATGTCCATCACCTACGAGTCCAGCGAATCCCCCGAAGATGAGGATCGCTAGAGGTTGGACCGAGCCGGACTGCAAATACATGATTCAACACATTAATACTATGAAGTAGTGAGGCCGGGTATATGAATGTGTCTGGGCTTGTGAGTACTCACAATTTGGCCGGGGGCTTGTCCCTGGGGCGCCACTCCGAGCTGCTATCGGTGGCCGCTGTGGATTTGTCCGGGAGGGAGGCTTTCCCCTTCTTGGATGCTTCGGCCCCCAGACATATGGAGGTCGCCCTCTTTTTCCTTCCCCCCTCAGGGGGAGAATTTCTTTCCTCATCCTCTTCATCCTCGGCGGCAGAGGAGTGAGTCTCGGTGTCTTCGGACGTCATGTCCGAAGCACCCTTGTGACGGAGACCACCTCTGGTCCCCTTGGCCTTCTTCTCCGGCGCTTGATAGGGCGCCGGAACCAACATCTTCGTCAGAAGCGGACTTTCTAGGTCTTCGGGCAGCGGAGCCAGACAGTGAATCCGCTCCGCCTTCTTTGTCCAGCCCTGAGAGAATGACTAGGGAGTCTTAGGCATTTTCCTCGAGTATGCAAGTAAAGGATACACCTTGAAAACATGAAAAAACTTATCGGACTAGCAGGATGTGCCAAGTCGTGCCCGCGGTCCTCGGTCATAGCCAGCTGCATCTCGTTGGCCTTGCAGAGCACCTTCCAGATGTCTTCGTGCATAGTGCTGAAGAACTGCAACAAGGTCTTGTCTTGGCCGGATCATACTCCCATAAATGGCAAGTCCGGCGTTGGCACGGAAGGATCCGTCGAATAAGCATCACCTAGATCACATTGACAAGCTTGATGTTCTTGTTTGTCATGCTCTTGATGCACGTATAAAGCCCTGTCAGCTCGTCCGGTGAAGACCGGTCTAGGCCCTTCTCTGGCCAGGAGGTGAGCCGCATCGGGGCTCCGGACCGGAATGCAGGAGCCGCGGCCCAGGTGGTGCCGCGCGGCTCTGTGATATAGAACCACGATCTCTACCACCCTTTGACGATCTCCATGAAGGAGCCTTCGGGACATGTGACGTTGGACATCTTGCTCACCATGGCGCCTCCGCACTCTGCGTGTTGGCCACTTACTACCTTCGGCTTCACGTTGAAGATCTTTTGCCAAAACCCGAAGTGGGGTGGGATGCGGAGGAAGACCTCACACACGACAATGAATGCCGAGATGTTGAGGATAGAGTTGGGGTCCAGATCGTGGAAATCCATCCCGTAGTAGAACATGAGTCCGCGGACGAACGGGTGGAGAGGAAATCCTAGCCCGTAGATGAAGTGGGGGATGAAGACCACCCTCTCATGGGGCTCCGGGGTAGGGACGATCTATCCCTTGGCCGGAAGCCAGTGGGCGATTTCCTTGGCCAGATACCCAGCCTCCCGGAGCTGGGTTATGTCCTTCTCCTTGACGGTGGAGGCCATCCACTTGCCCTGCGCTCCGGATCTGGACATGGTTGGAGTGCTTTTTTGGGATGGAAAAGATGAGAACTTGGGCGCTGGAGCTTGAGAATTGGGGAGGTAGAGAAGGCGTGGGTGAGAAGGGGTGACTCCTTATCCCTTTATAAAGGAAGTGAATATCAAGCACCTCCCCACTCGCCTTAAAACTCACCTATTCCCCAAGGGCCATGCAGACGGCAGGTTTCGATTACCCACACCCGTATTGATGAGAATCCCGCAATTTGGGGACACGATTGCTTTGACAAGACGTGCCAATGGAACCGCATCCCGAAATATGGAGCGGTAGGCTAAAAAATGGCTCGAATAATGACTGAGCGACGGCGTGATGTCACACTACAAAAAGTTGTCAGCAGATTGGACTCGTGAAATATTAGACTCTTTGCGGTTGTGTGTGGAATTTTTTGCCAGAGCCGAACACGTTTCTTGTGTTCGAAGACTATTCTGAAGTATTCGGAGGAGGAACCTGCCTTGCAATGCCGAAGAGAATTCGGAGGAGGACACCTCGTCATTAAAGCCTGGTTCAGGGCTACTGAGGGAGTACTGGATTAAGGGGTCCTTGGACGGCCGGACTATGTAGCGTGGGCCGGACTGATGGGCTATGAAGATACAAGATAGAAGACTTCTTCCCGTGTCCGTATGGGACTCTCCTTGGCGTGGAAGGAAGGCTTGGCATTCGGATATGTAGATTCCTTTCTCTGTAACCGACTTTGTACAACCCTAGCCCCCTCCGATGTCTATATAAACCGGAGGGCTTAGTCCATAGAGGCAATGATAATCATATAGGCTAGACTTCTAGGATTTTACCCATTACGATCTTGTGGTAGATCAACTCTTGTAATACTCATATTCATCAATATCAATCAAGCAAGAAGTAGGGTATTACCTCCATAGAGAGGGCCCGAACCTGGGTAAACATCGTGTCCCCCGCCTCCTATTACCATCAACTTTAGACGCAAAGTTCGGGAACCACTACGCGAGAGCCGCCGGTTTTGACACCGACACTTACAAGGCCTCATGTGATACTCCTACATCATCAAGTGAGAAACAAACCATCAATGAGGAATTGAGCCTAATGGTGAAAAACTTCAACAAGTTCTACAAGAGTAGAAGCAAGGAAAGAAGTTCCAAGTCAAGGTCCTACAACGACAAAAGATCTTCGAGTCGTGAACGTAATTGCTACAATTGTGGAAGACCCAGACACTACTCCAATGAGTGTACGATTCCCTACAAAAGAAGAGAAGATTCACCTAAAAGAAGAAGTGGAAGAGAAGAATCACCACCAAGAGAGATAAGAAGTAGAGATGATCGTTACAAATGAACAACCTCCCGGAGGAGCAAGGATTCAGAAAGGAAGGACAAATCATCAAAGATCTACACAAAGCGAAGACATCAAGCTCATGTTGGTGAATGGGTATCCGGCTCCGACTCCGACAATCACTCCGAGAGAAGTTATCACTCCGACTCCAAATATACCCAAGATCAAGGTGTTGCCGGTCTAGCACTTGTGTCAACCAACTCCTACGACATACTTGACTCACCAAATGAAGGACTTGGAAGATGCTTCATGGCTAAAGTCCCAAAGGTATCACACCCCGAGTATGTTGATTTCAATAATGATGAAGATGACTTGTTAGGTCATGACGATTTACTTGTTAACAACTCTAGTGTTGAATACTATGATGAAACGTTAGTTAATCATGCCAATCAAGATAAAACGAATGACAATGATAAGGATAAGATTAAGCATCTAACTAAAGAACTAAACACTCTTAAGTTAGCTCATGAAACTGCCTTGGAAGATCATCGAGAACTTTTAAAGACTCATGAGAAGTTACGCTTTGAAAAGCTTAACCTTGATCAAGAGCATGAGTTTTTAATGGCAATCAATGATGATCTTTGCAAGAAAAGTTCTTCTTACATTGCCAAGAGTTTACTCTTATCTACCTACATGCCACAAGTAAAATCTAGCAACAAGAGTAAGAAAGATACTTCATCTAGTAGTAACAATAATCATGCTAAATCCAAGTTGTTACTTCTAGTAGTTATCTTGATTCCATGAATGATTCTCTTAGCCAAGTTACACTTGAGCAAGAAAATAGCTTATTGAAGGGAATTATAGAGAAATGTGTTTACAAGAGCCTCCCCGGAAGTAAGCAATTTGAGGAAATTGTACACAAGCAAGGAAGGCACTGGAAGAATCAAGGTGTTGGTTTTGAACGAAAGTTCAATGCCAATGGAGTTGAGTGGGAAGAACATCAATACCCCAAGATGAAGTTCATTCCTCAACAAGCGAAGTGTGATCCTACTTCTTTTCAAGGGGCACAAGCTCAAGATGATCTTCCACCACAAGACCACAAGAAAAAAAAGGCAAGGACAAGCTTAAAGAGGAGATTGATGCATTTTAAGAAGCTTCTAAGGCCTTGGTCAAATGGGTTCCCAAGACTACATCAAGTTCTACTTCATCAAGTATGACTACAACCCCAAGGATTCCCATCAAGATGATGTGGATCCCAAAGAAGAAGAACTAGAGAGTTCTTTAGGGTGAATGCGCCAACACACTTCACTCATATCATTTTGGCAAGGACAAGTGCAATGAACTTCCACAGCTTGCACTAGTTCAAGGAGTCAGAAACCCTCTTGTTGGTAGACAAGGAACAAGGTAACCCAATGCTTTCATGGACATCGTATTGTATGTGCTTCACTCTATGTCTACGGATATCCTTGTTTGTTCCTTGTGGGACTAACCCGTGTAGATATTGAAAGTGCAACTCACTCCAATGGATAACTCCGAAAGATCAACATCAACATTGAGCATCCACATCTTCAACACCTACATGAAGTCATCATCGACAATACCCAAGGTTAGTTCATCCCTCTTAGGGGGGATATCACATCTAGGGGGAGCTTTAATCTAAGAATTGAACTAAAGCAACTCTAATGGTGTAAACACAACAATGCTTTACGTAAAAGTGGTAACCCCACATGTGCTTAAACGATGAGTATGACCTATGATCAAATGTTCTCATTTGACTCCTAAATCAATATACTCATATATAGATGACCTAGTCATCGCAAATTGCTTAGTAGATGCTAGTATGATTGTGCATGCTTTGCCACATATTTCATTTGCCATTTTATTGTGTGATCATGTTGGTTGCATATTTTACTCATTCGAGGACATCCACTTGTTGCTTTGATTGTTGGGCTCTTTTTCTTTTTCCAAGTGGATCGACAAGAATTCCTAAGAATCTTCTCTAGCTATCTAAGCTTTTCTCGTCTCAAACTCTATTCATGCTACATCACAAAGTTTGATCAAGTCAGATTTGAACCACTCTGTGTGAGGAGCACTCGGAGTCCCCACTTCGTCATAGACTTAAACTTACAAAACCTCTTTATGCATTTCGATCTGACAGTGTCATACATTTCGGTCAAACCGAGTTCACTAAGTTGATCTAGGTTTTCATCTCGGTACAACCAATTTGAACACTTCAGTTACACCGAGTTGCAACAACCGCTTGCAATTCTGCAATCTCGGTGCCACCGAGTTGTTCCACTTGGTCACACTGACAGGGTCGGGATATAAATATCCAGGGGTGAGATTTTGAAAAATTCTTCAAAACCCCTCAGCCCAGTCCCTACTCTGCCTCCTCGGGTCTCCGAATAGCCTCCTCGCTGCCAATGACCTCCCGCCGCTGGTTTCTACCGCCGTCGACAGAATCTGCTCCGCCGTTGCCACCGTAGCTAACACCCGTCGAACTAGGGTATGTGTTCGACCCCTTGTGCTATCTTTTTAAACTCCGATTCCTAGCACGAGGACAATGCCATGATTCTTGCCACGAATGAAATCGATCTATCCAGCTAAATCTTCCTTAGGCTTAGTTTGATTTGAAAATTTTAGGGTTAGCTCTCCGCAGAACTCATCTTGGACCGACCGAATCATAGAAATCGGTCTCACCGATTTGGCTTAGGCCATTGCACATGCGCTTTTCGGTCTACCGATAAGTGCAAATCGGTGTGACCGAGTTCAATATTCCGTGAAACCCTAGCAATCTTGGTGCCACCAAACTGTGACTCGGTCTGACCAAGTTCACTAGTTTAGGTTCCAAGTGTTGCTTCGGTATCACCGAGTTTGTCAATTCGGTAGCTCCGAGATAATTTCTGTAGAGAACTAAAACTAAGTTTTTGACTCATTTGTTTCACAAAACCGCTATACTATGTGATGCGCATCTATTCTACCTCATCTATAATCTGTTCACAGGGTTTGCTGTCAGTTTGCCTACCAAGATGTCTGACCAGAGTGACAACCAGAACAGATCCGGATAGCAAGAGCATATGAGTGAGGGCACCAGCCCCTCAACAAGCTATGATGAGGGCAGCAGCAGCACACCTATTAACTTGCCCAAGGCAGCCACTAGAGCAAGGAAGAAGAGAACCTCATATTCTTAAGATGAAGATTATGTTGCAGCTGAGGATGAGGCCATCTCAAAGAGGGAAGTGGTGAAGAAGGAGTTTGGCAATGCTGCATCTACAAAGCCTGGCATAAACAAGAAGGCACCAGCTAGGAGAATCCCAACATCCAAGCCAAGAAAGGTTGCCACAGGACAAACTATGAAATTCACAATAGAATCTGATGAAGGAGAGGCAGCTGGTGATGACAAGAAGAAGAAGAGGGCAAGAACCACTACTACTAAAGTTCTTGGGAAGTCAACTATGGTGAGAGATCCATCTGATGATGAAGAGGAAGAGGAAGAGGATGCTGCTCCAGCACCTAAGGCACAAAAGCTTATGGGAGATGCAATCAAGTCACGGGCTGCTCCTAAGCCCAAACCTGCTCCCAAAGCTACTGCTCCAGCCACCAAGTATGCTCCCAAGAGAAACACAAGAAACATCCCTGCTGAGGAGAAGAACAAGGCCTAGTGCCTGAAGCTGAAGATGGAGAAGCTGACGCCCAAGTGCCGAGAAAGCTCAAACCAAAGATCCCGGACCACAATGACACACATCCAGTGGCAGAGGACATGAGCATCAGGAAGGATGCAAGTCTGAGACTTTGGAGAAAAAGTGACCCTTATGCTGTGAGAAGGAGAACTGCTTTGGATTACAGGTTCCGCACTAAGGAAGAACAAGACTTTTATGAGACAATCCTGCTTGACAAGAAGCCAATTGTTTGTGATATGAGATGGTTTGACTAGACATACATCAGAGAGAATGAAGATCATTTCCCAGGTGTCTATGATAGCTTCAAAGCTCGTGGAGTGGACAAGTTTGTAGGACAGAAGCTCACAAAGTGGAATGATGAGCTGATCATGTAGTTCTACTCCACTGCTCACTTCTATCCTGATGGTAGGATTGTATGGATGTCAGAAGGTACTAGGTACCAATCAACTGTTGATGAATGGGCCAAGTTGATAAATGCCCCAGTAGCTCATGAGGATGACTTGGATGTGTATGCCAAGAAGAAGAAAGACCACGACTCAATGGCAAGTATGTACAAGGAAATTCCTGATAATGCCCTGGAAACTCATAAGTTGGGCTCAGTGAAGTTTCTGTTGTCTGGTCTGCCTACAATCAACACCATCCTGAGGCATACTCTTTTTCCCAAGTTTGGAGATCACAAAATGATAAGAGGACACCCCATCAACTTGCTGCACATTTTTAATGTCCCTCAGAAGTTCAAATTGATGAGTCTAGTTGTGGAAACAACCAAGAGGACAACAGTAGATCATAAGAGGTCTTGTGGGTATGCTCCACAGATTCAGGTGATCATCAACTCAAAGATGGGCACAAACACTTTTTTGTTGGACAAGGAGCACTTACCTCTCAAGCCAGATTTTGAGGATAACACTGTGGTCATGGATGAGAAAGATCCTTCATCAGTACAAGCACATGAGAAGAGAGAAAAGGCAAGGGCAGAGAAAGCTGCAAAGATGCCAAGTGCAGAAGAGGCATCTCAAGTGTTCCTAAAGAGCAAACAAGATCAACTTGGATATCTGATCCAATCCACCGTGAGGATTGAGAAGGGCTTGGCCACCCTGAGGGAGTCCTGGACTAGGGGGTGTCCGGACAGCCGGACTATCATCGTCCGCCGGACTCCAAGACTATGAAGATACAAGATTGAAGACTTCGTCCCGTGTCCGGATGGGACTTTCCTTGGCGTGGAAGGCAAGCTTGGCGATACGGATATGTAGATCTCCTACCATTGTAACCGACTCTGTGTAACCCTAGCCCTCTCCGGTGTCTATATAAACCGGAGGGTTTTAGTCCGTAGGACACAACAACCATTACAACAATCATACCATAGGCTAGCTTCTAGGGTTTAGCCTCCTTGATCTCGTGGTAGATCCACTCTTGTACTAACCATATCATCAATATCAATCAAGCAGGAGTAGGGTTTTACCTCCATCGAGAGGGCCCGAACCTGGGTAAAAACATCTTGTCCCTTGTATCCTGTTACCATCCGCCTAGACGCACAGTTCGGGACCCCCTACCCGAGATCTGCCGGTTTTGACACTGACATTGGTGCTTTCATTGAGAGTTCCTCTGTGCCGTCACCAATAGGAAGGATGCCTTCTCCGTCTTCAAGGACGGTATTTTCGCCAAAGGAGCCCTGGCCACCGGCCAAACTATTCGGCTAGGTGGTTTTCTTATGACCGCCTGTCCGGCCACCGCTTCGACAATGACCTCTTGGGTCGTCAAAAGCAATCTTCATGTCAGCTCGGAATTCGCCGAGCGGTTGGATCCAATAGAGCTCTCGTCCGTAAACGAGCTCTTGGATCGCATCGCCGCCCTGGGAGTCGCTACAGACTACAATCAGATTGGGCTTAAAACCGATCTAAGAGAGATTAACTCTCCCCAGGTCACCCACCACGTTGCAGTGGTAGAGGAACAACGCGGCGACTCTTCTCCTATATTGAAAACTAGTCATGTCCGTGCTGCCGAACCCTCCATGCCGGATTCCCGCGGAGGGACGAACTTCGATCAAGCACTGAACCTAAAGTCAGGCATTCGACCGAACTCGTTGGACAACGTTCCACTTTCCAAGCTTCCAAATTCAGAAACTTCTCGGCCCTTGAGCCTTGAGATGGGTAGGGTTCCAGACTCAATTCCACCCACCCGCCCAAACATATGCGATCTATCTCTAATCCGGCAAGAGCCCGCTGAATTAGTACATCATTACTGGGCCATATTCCTCCTGGTTATGGACAGGATGAAGGACTGCCGAGAGGAAAATGCAATCTCAATCTTTTGCAATAATTGCACGGACGAGGGAATCTTGAACGCCATCAGCCGTTGTGAAGTTACACGCTTCACCGACCTGGCGTCCATAGTACGAAAGTACTGTGCGATGGAGAGTTTCCGAAAAACCGAAATTAATTTTTTGGACAATCCGGCCCCGAATACAACCCCAGTCCACAACAAAAGGGTGCATTACACTCAGGCACCGGGTACAAAAACCAAAAAGCAAAAACCCCATAAAGGGCATGGAACCGTACTGGAGGGGTGGCTTAGTGGACCCTGTAAAATTCACAGTATAGAGGGCGCCACCCCAACACATAGCCTTCGAGCATGTTGGATATTACGGCAGGTGGCCAAAAGTGGCGAGGAGCTTCTAGCCCCGGGAAACCACTCCAACAATACCAGTATGGTATCAACAGTATTCGAGACTTTCGCATCAAATAACATGCGGAAACGAACAATCCGCAGCCTCGCCGAAATCTACCAAGTAGCAACAACAAATCCATGGAGCGACACAGCCATCACCTTCAACGCCAGCAACGAACCTAAATTCCGAACAGCCCGAGCACCAGCCGCACTGGTACTTAGTCCAATAGTGGACGGCTTTCGACTCACCAAGGTACTCATGGATGGCGGCAGCGGACTAAACCTCATCTACGAGGAAACTCTTCAAAAAATGGAAATAGACTGGAGCCGCATTGAGCGAAGCAGCACAACCTTCAGAGGAATAATCCCTAGCCGGGAAGCGCGCTGCACCGGAAAAATCACATTCGATGTGGTGTTCGGCTCGCCGGAATATTACAGATCCGAAGAAGTCATGTTCCAAGTGGCCCCGTTCAACACCGGATATCACGCTATATTAGGACGAGAGGCATTCACAATTTTTCAAGCCGAACCCCACTACGGGTACATGAAGCTCAAAATGCCTGGGCCCGGCGGAATAATCACTATCGTTAGTGATCCGGACATAGCACTCTGCGCCAAAAACAAGACAGCCGCATTAGCCCTGGAGGCACTATCCGAAGCCCTAGTGGCAGAAGAACTCACCGCGCTACGCTCTACAGTGAATAGGGACAATGTGATACTCGATAAGAGATCCAAGTCCACCTCCTTTAAACCAGCAGACGAAATAGTAAAATTCCAGGTCCATCCAACGGACCCGACAAAGACGGCCTCCATCGGGGCACAGTTGAACCTTGATGTAGACGCCGCACTGCGAGAATTCCTTCGGGAAAATTGGGACATCTTCGTCTGGCACCCTTCAGATATGCCGGGAATCCCACGCAGATTGGCAGAGCACATCCTAAACATCCTAAAAGGATTCAAGCCAGTCAAACAGGCTCTTCGACGATTTTCCGAACCCAAAAGACAGGCAATGGGAGAAGAGCTAGCCAAACTATTGGAAGCCGGATCCATCAGAGACATCAAACATCTGGATTGGCTAGCAAACCAGGTAATGGTACCAAAGAAGGACAAATCCTGGTGCCTATGTGTCGATTTTAAAGACCTCAACAAGGCTTTCCCAAAGGATCCCTTCCCCCTCCCTCGCATCGACGAGATAATCGATGCTACCGCAGGACACGATTCATTGTGCTTCCTTGACGCATACTCCGGCTACCATCGAATCAAGATGGCAGAAGCAGACCAAGCCGCAACGGCATTCATCACTCCATACAGACCATTCTGCTTCAACATGATTCAAACATGTCTGGCCACCCAGATCGGCAAAACAGTAGAGGCATACGTAGACGACGTAGTCGTCAAAACCAAACACGTCGAAACTCTAGTAGACGACTTGAGGCTCACATTCGAAAACCTTAGAGCATATGACATCAAGCTGAATCCGGAAAAATGCGTTTTTGGCGTACCAGCCGGAAAGCTCCTGGGCTTCATTGTATCCGGCAGAGGAATCGAAGCGAACCCAGCCAAGATCTAAGCTCTGTCACAGCTGAATATCCCAAAGGACCTCAAACAAATACAAAAATTGACTGGATGCATGGCAGCTCTAAGCCGCTTTATCTCCCACCTAGGAGAAAAGGCATTGCCCCTCTACCGCCTCCTTAGGCGCACCGAACACTTCGAGTGGACGGATGCTGTCACCGCCGGACTCGAAGAAATACAAGCCATATTGGCAACAAATCCGGTCCTGGCTGCGCCCAACCTGGGCGAACCAATGTTGTTATACATCGCGGCAACACATCAAGTTGTAAGCGCGGTACTCGTCGTCGAACGAGAGACAGAAGGGCATAAATTCCCTCTTCAAAAACCAGTGTACTACGTATCCACGGTGTTAACCCCCTGCAAGTCCCGTTACCCGCACTATCAAAAGATAGCATATGCGGTGTTCATGGCATCCCGGAAGCTCCGACACTACTTTCAAGAGTGTTCAATAACAGTGGCATCCGAAGTACCCGTCAACGACATCATAAACAACCGCGACGTGAGGGGCAGGATTGCAAAATGGGCCATTGAGCTCTTACCGTGTGATATAACTTACAAACCTCGGCGAGCTATAAAGTCACAAGTTTTGCCTGACTTTTCGCTGAATGGACCGAAGCCGAACTCCCTAAAGAGTACGGTGCATACTCCAATTGGATTATGCACGTCGACGGCTCTAAAATGTTGGCCGGATTGGGGGCTGGCATTGTATTGACGTCCCCAACCGGGGACACAGTCCAATACGTACTTCAGATAATGTACACGGACTCCAACAATGCAGCCGAATACGAGGCCCTTTTACATGGCCTCCGGATGGCAATCTCCATGTCACGCCCAATATGCGACCCTATCCAAAAGGAACTCGAAGGTCCCACCAAGGATAGACCCGCATATTGAAACGCTTTTGCAAGGTGGATATCATTACATCAACATTACATAATAGATGGGGATACATACAACAGGCATACAATGCCACACGAATACAACATCACAATACATAAGATCAACATCCGACTACGGATGGAACACAAACAGAAACTCAAATGACATCCACCCTGCTAGCCCAGGCTGCCGACCTGGAACCTATCCCCTGATCGAAGAAGCAGAAGAAGAACTCCAAAACAAGCAAACATCGCTCTCGCGTCAAGATCATCGCATAAACCTGTGCCTGCAACTATTGTTGTAGTAATCAGTGAGCCACGAGGACTCAGCAATCCCATTACCATGGGTATCAAGACTAGCAAAGCTTAATGGGAAAGGAAGGGGTAAAGTGGTGAGGTTGCAGCAGCTACTAAGCAATTATGGTGGCTAACATATGCAAATGAGAGTGAGAAGAGAAACAAAGGAACGGTCGTGAAGCTAGCAATGATCAAGAGGTGATCCTGAACACCTACTTACGTCAATCATAACACAGAAACCGTGTTCACTTCCCGGACTCTGCCGAAAAGAGACCATCACGGCTACACACGCGGTTGATGCGTTTTAATTGGTATCTGGTGTCAAGTTATCTACAACCGGACATTAACAAATTCCCATCTTCCACATAACCGCGGGCACGGCTCTCAAAAGTTTAAACCCTGCAGGGGTGTCCCAACTTAGCCCATGACAAGCTCTCGCGATCAACGAAGGAATAGACCTTCTCCCAGGAAGACCCGATCAGTCTCGGAATCCCGGTTGACAAGACATTTCAACAATGGTAAAACAAGACCAGCAAGACCTCCCGGCGTGCCGACATCCTGATAGTAGCCGCGTGTATCTCGTCTCAGGCCATGACCGGATGAGCAGTCCGTACAACTAAAACCAGACCTCAAGTTTCCCTGAGGGGGCGCTGCAAAGGGCTCTAGTTTGGACCAACACTTAGACAAGCATTGGCCCCGGGGGGGCTGAATAAAGATGACCCTTGGGTTAATTACTCCCCAGGGAAAGGTAGGTGGTGAGGCAAATGGTAAAACCAATGTTGGGCCTTGTTGGACAAGTTTTATTCAAAGCGAACTGTCAGGGGGGTCCCATAAATCACCCGACCGCGTTAGGAATGCAAAATCCGGGAACATAACACCGGTATGACGGAAACTAGGGCGGCAAGAGTGGAACAAAACACCAGGCATAAGGCCGAGCCTTCCACCCTTTACCAAATATATAGATGCATTAATAATATAAGAGATATTGTGATATCCCAACATAAACCCTGTCCACCACGGAGCAATCTTCAACTTCACCTGCAACTAGCAACGCTATAAGAAGGGCTGAGCAAAGCGGTAACATAGCCAAGCAATGGTTTGCTAGGAAGGGTGTCAAAGGTTAAAGGTTCATGGCAATTTGGGAGGCTTGAAGAGCAAATGATAGGTAACGCAGCATAGCGATAGAACGAAGCAACTAGCATAGCAATGATAGTAGTGAGATCCAGGGTAGCGGTCATCTTGCCTGAAATCTCGCAAGGAAGAAGAACGAGTCCATGAAGAAGATGAAGCCACGAAGACGAACCACACGAAGACGAACGCATCCTCACGATCGCAACGAAACGGGAACTATCGAGAAGAAGCACACAACATGGTAAACACACCACACATGAACAAGACATGATGCACAACAAGCATGATGCATGACAAAGTCTACATGAAGCTACTCATTACAAAAGATGATGCAAACAAGAACAACACATCAAGGCAAGTTTAAATGAGGCCGGGAACAACATATAACAATTCCGGTAACTCCTCATATGCAAATTTCGAAATTGGTCCAGAACTGAATAAACCTTATGTTCAAGTTCTTAAATAGGAAGTTAAAATGCGCCAAGATGATCTACACGAGATTCTAGTCAAGTTACATATAAAGTTCATTTAATTCGGAGCTACGGCCTAGAAGATATGAGCAAAACAAGTTAAACATGACATTGATGCAAAATGCATACAAACATCAAGCAAACACACCAAAACAAGGATGCAACATGATAATATGAAACTACATGCAAAAACAAGCAAGTTTCATATAGAGCACACTCAAAACGGAGCAACGGTTCAACACATGCACACTATACAAGTCATAACAACAATCTGTCCAAAACAGCAACTAGGCATATTGCAAGCATCAAAACAAAATGCTACAGCACCCCAACATAATAACAAAAGGCATGGGCATGAAGCACAGGTAAAGCATAACAAAACATGAACACTGAGCTATCTCCAGAAAAGACTAGAACATGCTCAAACACACATGGTAAGATTGCAAATAATAATAGTTTCAGACTTATCAGGAAATAACATCAGGTTGCAATGTTTAGAGCTATCAAACAACATGTTACAGGAACATATCATGGCAACCAAAGGTATGGCATGATACTACTAAATGCATAGATCAAAAGTCCTTTACTGACCATGAGCCAAAAAGGCATAGAAAATATGATGGCACCCATGTAAACATGGCAAGTTATATTACAGATTCAAACATGGCAGGAACAACAATAAGTAGGCATGTTGGTGAGCTTGAACCACTCACCACAGAGCAATACATGGCATGGCAAGGCAACCAACAGTAATAAGGCATGTTTATGAAGCTAAGCATGGCAAGAGCAAGTTTATAGGGTGCATGGAATACTAGCAAAACAAATGGGAACTAGTGAACTTAATGTTAACAGGCTGACAGCAACATTATCAAGCAACTTTGGAGCAAGATATGAACAATCTACAGTAAGCTATAAATGCAACCAGGGGCATGGATGGATAGGGCATAATATGTAGATCAAAACATGTTTATAGAACATCTCCATATTATGCATAGAATAATTAGTAGCAACATGTTAACATAGCAACAAAATATAACAGAATCTGTCAGGAAAACAGCAACAGCAAGTACACTACTTAACAAGCTTGAATCACTCACCACAAGTCATTGCATGACAATATAGGCATAGCATCATCAAGAAGGCATGTTTGTGAAACAAACCAAGGCAATAACAAGTCCGTAGCATCCAAGGATCAACTATAGCAAGCTTGGCCATATTGAATAACACGTAAACAATCTGCGAGGAAACATTTTGAAGCAAAAGTAGAGCACTCAAAAGACATGCTAGGCTACTCCATAATTGCAATAAAGGACATGAATGGATAGACAATAACCATATGTTAAAAACACCCTTACTGAAGTATCTCAAAATATGCATGGATCTCTCTGTAGCATCAAGTTTAGATGGCATCAAAATAACAGCAGAACAGGGACTAAAAACAGCAATATCACGAAGCCTAATTTGCATGCTTGTGCTAGTCACCACATTGATCACAAAAATACATGGCATACACCCCTGGAAAGATGGCATGGCATAGATCAAAAAACATGTAGACATCAACCTCATAGGATCCACACATCAATCATGGCAAAAATGACAAATGAGCAAGTTATAACAGTTTCAGCAGATTAACATCAACATGCACTCTTCCAACAGCATTTCGGGCATCAAGATGAGCTCAAATGAAAATGATGCAATGGAATGAAATGGAGTACTCGTTGAGACGAACAATTTGACATATTACACGCACAAAACGGAGCTACGGATGCAGAGATACAATGCAACAAACATGGCATGATAATATGCAAAACACTCGGGACTTAGCAGTTTCTGAAAAAAAAATGGTCGAGCGCCAAAAGGCTAAACGACGCCCAGAGCGTGGGATAGGGGCGGCTCACCCTGGGCCGCTGGGCCAGCGGTGGGAGGCTTGGGCTGGGCCGGCGAGGGACCTGCCCACGCGGGCGACGGGCAGGGCGGATCGGGGCTCCTCCCCGATCCCGTCAAGCGGCGGCGGCGACGGTTCGATCCGGCCGGCCGGCGAAGGCGG